>NW_018128256.1:110243-133454 GCF_001952655.1 Monopterus albus | reverse complement strand
AGGGACATATAGCCCCCGACAACATAGCTCCTAGGATCACTCAGGTACTCAAACCCCTCCACCACAATAAGGTGGCGGTTCAAGGAGGGGGCTCAGGCATCTGTTTTGGATGCCTCCTGGGCGCCTTCCTAGGGAGGTGTTCCGGGCATGTCCCACCGGGAGGAGGCCCCGGGGAAGACCCAGGACACGCTGGAGGGACTATGTCTCTCGGCTGGCCTGGGAACGCCGCGGCATTCCCCCGGAGGAGCTGGAGGAAGTGTCTGGAGAGAGGGAAGTCTGGGCATCTTTGCTTAGACTGCTGCCCCCAGGACCCGGTCCCGGATAAGCGGAGTAAAAATGGAAGGATGGATGGAGAATGATGAATGAATCCCTCTGATGAGTCTTGGACTACCCTGTGTGTGGAAAATGATGAGTGTGTCTGCTGCTCATATTTGTCCTGTAAACAGCATCATACACTCACATTCCAGGAGTGCGTGTTTGGAAACAGGAAGGGGAGCGAGAGAAATGCACAGAGAGGTCGTTCTAATTTGAGGCAGTTATTTTGGACATTTGACAACAGCTTATTGATTCAGGACCTAGTTGATAGTGTGGTGTTAGTGTTGTGTGGAAGCAGTTATCGCATTTTTGTCAATGTTTGATAACTGGGAAAAGAATGACCAAACCTCCTGAACCCTGGTCTGAACTTTATTTTAATAAATAACAAACTTAATTGTATATATTTAACAGGCTTTTTTCTCATGTGCTGTGGGAATACTGTGTACAGATAGAAGTGTAAAAAGGTTCTGCATTCCTTACACATGGCTCCATCATTTTCATCATTTTACAAACAAACCAGAGCTCCTGAAGTGTGTAGCTATTTTTTATAAACTCCAGCTGCTCCAGGATCAGCACAGTCATGACTAAGGTGCAGGAATCAATTCATCTTCAGCTGCTTAAAGTGACAGTGGTAACAAGTTGTTGCAAGTCCGTCCTTGTTGTCCTCTTTTGTAGGGATATGACCAAATATATGTCTTTGTTTTGAGCTGTAAGAAAAGTTGACACTAATAAACAAGCAAATGTCCTCTGACTCTACAACTAAAACAAATAATAGTTTATGCAGCCCGGTATCACAGATCACGAGATTACATGGTAATAGAAGCCTAAAAAAGTAGCAGTAGCTTTGTAGAACATACCACCCACCCCCTCATTAAGGCATGTTGCAAAGCACATGCATGATGTGCTGAGTTAGCAACAGCAGCTTTACACACTAACATGTGCTACGACAGCAAATTAACAGCCACAGATTTTACAAATCTGTTCACAGACTTTTCACATATGTAAAAAGATCAACTTGTATGAAGCCTTTTGTGGCTCCAGATGCTCTGTGTGGTCTGAACGATGTCACATGATGATGTCCTGTGAGTCAGCGGCAGTTGGAGTTTGGAAAAAAAACAACCTGAGTGTGAAGTTAGATAGAAGTGAGCTCATCTCTGCTGGAGGCTCCATCAGCTGCTAACAGCATAACACACAGGATTAGCAGTGTGACATTGTGAGAAGTGTAGGCGCCATGTTTGGACAAGAAAAAAGTTGTGTGTGTATAACATGTTTGTCGCCTCTGCTGCATAGACGTGCAAAGCTAAATCAGTGGTGGATTCTTAAGGAAGACGATGCTCCCACAGTGAGCTTTAAGTAACAGAGTGACTGCTGGGAAATTCTGTTAACAGACACAGAGGGTTACTGTGGCTCCAAAGTCAGACCTGAGCAGATCAACGTACTGTAGGTGAGTTCATGTAGCAGAGACTGTGGAGTGTGTGTGTGACACAGTGACTTTGTAAAAACTGTTGAAGGAAACTTTAGTTTGACATAAACCATTAACTGAAGTCAGTGGTTCATTTTATGACAAACACATGATCACAAACCACTTAACAGTGACACTGGCAGGGCAGACACACTTGCACACTGTGAGGTTATGTGTGTGTGTGTGTGTGTGTGTGTGTGTTTGGTTTCAGCCAGGTCTCCCTACTCAACCAGAAAGCTGAATGACAGTCACACACCAAAGAAGGCATAGCTAAATCATTTGTTCCCCACCCCACATGGGCTGCTACATGTATGATACAAAATATAAAATAGAAGAAGACTTTGTAGGTTTGGGTGTGTGGGCCTCATGAATACAGTTTGATCACGTGCTGCTAAAAATATGTGGCATCGCCTTTTCCCAACTTGGCCCCACCCGCTAATGAGGCAAACAAAGAAAAAAACAAATCCCATGTGAAATAACAAACTGTTTTACTGCTATTCACACACAAAATCTGACTTTCAGGACCTTGAGGGGTTAAAATCCACACTTCTATTTTTGTCTTGTGTGGTGCCACTTTCATAGCAGAATAACAAAAATTAAAAGTTGACTGCTACAGGATGTAATGGTGGCTAAACTGGTTTTGAAAAGTGTTGCTCAAATAAAAGTTAGAAATGCAAATGGTATCTACTGGCAGTGTTGGATAAGGGGTGTGTGTGTGTGTGTGTGTGTGTGTGTGTGTGTGTGTGTGTGAGTGACACACTGCAGGAGCAACCTTTTGTCACATTTAGTAGTTTTCTTAATTCAAGTTTGGAGCAGGTTTAATAGCAGATATCCCAGACTGGCACTGCAGAGACTATGAAGTGAAACACGCTACATTTATTTCTCATGTCGGGTGTAAGAATGAATGACGACAGCCTGTGAGCAGGGTTGATTCCGTGTACGACTGTGTCAGCTGTGAACCACACTGGGCCACCAAAGGCCTGTTTCTAATTGAAGCCCATTGTTGGTGCAGTATATTTCTCTGCGCAGGCTGAACTTACAGAGTAGTGCTGGGAAATCAGGTCTGACCAGCACCAGCAGGCTTGTCCACCTCTCCCTCTGTCCTCTGACTCCCTCTGTTTCTATTCTTTCTCTCCTCCCTCCCCCATGCCTCCCTTTTTATTAAATACCAGCTGTTCAGCACTGTGGATGGCTGCAGATCACCCAGTTGGCCCTCTATATTTTCTAATGCGTGTGATTCAGGCTGAGCGTTTGACCCCAGCCGATGATATTTGTCTAGAGGTGATTAACATCTTTTCAAATCTGTCGATGCGCTTCAGGGGGCAGGAAACTGGTGACACAGCCAAGGAGGTTGGACTTTTGCATTAAGGGTGAAATGAAGTTGTTACCCTCCAATAAACCTCACATGCCTGGGGGCAGCAGTGAAGTAGAGGTTGGAGAAATATGGGATTATAAAAGTAAATCAGTCAACTACGGCACAGAAATGTTTCCATGGCATCTTACGCTTCATTTGTGTTTCTGTCTGCCTTTTCAGTAGAGTAGAAAAGCCGGAAAAGTTTAGGTCTGCTTCTCCCTCAGTGACGAGTTGTCCTTGGACAAGGTATTTGACTTCTGATTAGTCAGCAGCTAAAGGCAGAAGCCTGTGGCTGTGCTGAGCATGTGTGAAGGTGTGTAACTGGATGTATGTGGACTGGTGCCCCATGAATTTACATTATAGCACAAGGATAGAAAGTATCTCTGGCCACTGGGAGCTGAACGTTGACCTCATTAGGGAAATGTGTTTTCACTTTCTGCACAAAAACAGAATTAAAGCTGTTCTTCAGCATCGAAGCGTGTTTGTGAAACACAAAGGAAACCAGAAAGCAGAAGTCTGAAAGAGAACAGTGATGAGAGCTGCGCAAGTTTCATGCTAAGCTAACATTAGCCTGTTTTGGGCAGAGGTTCTGCTACATCGGTGTTCATCGTGCACCTTTGTGTATTTACACTGATCTAAAAAAGCCATAATCTCAACTCAACTTTATTTATATAGCGCTTTACCACAGCACAATAATGTCGCCTCTGTGTTCTTTTCACAACGATCCCGACATCCTGGACTCAACATGCTAACAACATGTTAATGATTTTGTTTACAGATTCTGTTTTTTGTCAGTAACATTAAAATTTAAATCCCCCAGCAGCATGTAGGAGAAAAATCAGCACTCCATCAAAACCTCTCACCCCCCACCCCCAAAGCTGTGTGGGGGGGTGAGAGGGGTCAACACTGACCTCCCACCACCTTGGTACCTTTTATACAGAATGGAATGGAGGTGTACTGGCTCAGTAATCCTGCCTGGAGCGGCATTGTAAAAGGGATTATGTGGACTAAGTGCAAACCTAAAGATATGGCTGTGCACGTTTTTTGCTTGGACACGCCACACAGTGACCTCCAAAACATGTCTGTTGTACATGGGCTTTCAATTCAATCATGACAACTCCACTGGACACAGCTGTGTTTAGACATGTTGCGGCAGTGAGAAGTGATGACTCAGTTTATTGATTAACAATAAGTGACTTGTCAGCAATCGTGATAATCAGTACTGTTTAAATCTGTTAACATGTATTCATTATTAAATCGATATTAGTGGCAAAGAGCCGACGTCTGCGATATCCACATGTTGCAAATCCGTACTTTAACAGTGTCAGATTACATAGCCAGGCGAGTTTGGACCTGATCGGCTTTGACACTGGCTGTGAAGTGTCTCACCGTCGAGCTGCAGGGACACAAAGTCAAGTTAATTCAGCTCGGAGTCTGTGATGGGAGCAAACAACGTGGTAGCTTCAGTGACAGATACACTCGCACCCCCTTCTCCTGTAATATCCAGGGCAGGTGTCGAAACTGGCTCGCACTCTAAACCTAAAATAGCAGGAGGGATGTTATATCACGTCGTTTATGTTTGCTCTCACTCATCCCAGTTATTAACGGAGGCACACTGTACACACACTGACCTCACTGACCGCCTGTGTGAAATACAGTGATTTCTTCTTGTTGCTGCATTGGAGGACCTTGTTTGTTAATAATCTGAGTTTATGTAATGATGAACCTCTGTCTGCTGGTATTATTATGCACAAGTTTTTTTTAACCTCAGATGCTCCATTCCTCCCTGAAGTTTTACCCCAAAACCGTTTTAAGACCTGCATCTTAGAATATTGTTTTCTTTTCTGATGTGATGGTTTTCATGGCCACACTGTGGAAATGTTCTTGATGTTTTGTTAATTGTTGTAGCAGCATGTGCATGTGCATAATTGAAGTTATATAGGTTTGCACAGTGTGACTTTAACTTCACCTCTCAGTTGTTTATACTTCCACAGACGTGTAACTCATGTTTAAATTACTAAAATCAAATTGGACCTTGGGGTCTAGATCTAAATTGACAGCTTTCTAAACTGGCTTGTTTTCCATTTTCTCCTTTGTCTCTTTTATTTTCCCACCTGTTGTGCTTTCATCAGTCCGGTCCCTGTGTCGGGGGATGGGAGGATGGAGGGATGGAGTGAAGGACGGATGACAGTGTGGATTAACTGTACTGTGTTGTTGCTACAGTTCACACATTCCAACAGGCTGATTTGGGCCGACTCTCTGTAGGAACACAGAAGCCTCCTTAACCCCCTTCTGTCCTTTCTACTGTCCTGTCACCCCTCCCTCTCTGAGTCTCTGTCCTGCTCCGATGCACCGAAGACACTTCTGCCTCCTTTTTCCCTTCATCTGCATCACATTGACCCTCTGCACACACAGCTGTTGCCAGATGTGAATCCTGTTTCAGAGTTAACACGTTTCCTCTCACTAGTGATGCAGAGTTTCTCTACTGTAGGTCACCTTGTCCTGACCTGTGGCTGTTCCTCTACAGACCAACCAGTGTCATTTCATAAAACACAAAGTCAGGTAACAAGACTGTATCTGTGTTTTATTTAGTAATCATCCAGTCCACTGCTGTGGGTGTGTGTCAGTTAAGTAGTAATTTGATTGACAAAACATGCATCAATTTAAATAGTGGTTTTAGTTATTTTTAAGCAAAATTGGTAGATATTTGCAGGTTCCGGATTCTGAAGTGTCAGGATTTGAGGGTCTTGACTTACACCACCTGATAGTCGAGCTGTAACGATTAGTTGATTAATCTGCAGCTGTTCTGATAATGAATTGATTGTTTGGGTCCTTTTCTTGAGCAAAATCCCAAACATCCACTGGTTGAATGTGCTGAGATGCCATTATTTGCCACTTTTCTTTGTTGTGTCTTCTTGTACACTAAATATTTTGGGGGGTTGGACTGAAACACGGAATCTAAACTGAACTGAAAACCCCTGTCGTTCAATCTTTGATTTTATTATTATACAAACTCAGATATCAGGAGTTTACCCACCGAGGTACTGCCCACATTTCCTCAGTACATTGTTAAGTAGACACTTTGTGCTGCTGCTCATCTTGTCACCAGGTCTGATATTTCACAGACTAACTGAGCAGCTGATTTAGTGTAAACATCATTGACTCACTAATGGAAAAATAGCTGCTTCATTCTCACTTTCCCTGTCACAGTTGTCACTTTCTGTACATCATCTGTTCCTGTTAGGGCCGAGTGGAAGTGGAGGCCGGTAACGAGAACATGAAGTTTGAAACCGGACCTTTCTCCTACTATGGCGTCATGGCGCTCAGTACTCCCACATTGGGTGAGTCCAAAACCTCCATCTTTCTTTTCCTTTCTATTTAAGGGAGCTGAGTAAACACATTAAATCATTATCAATGAATATTAATGCACTATTAATTAATCTACTAAGGCTATGTTAGTGTTTGCTGTGTAATGTCTTGGGTATAGATGCTTCCACTGCCACCTAGTGGTAAGTTGTTAAATAACAATGACTGTGTTGTCTGCGGCATTAAATGTGAATGGCACAGTAGGACGCTGTAAAAGTTTAGTTAAAATGATGAAAACATTTGTGGTAAATAAAGCTTCTTTAGGAGCATACGTTCCTGAAGTTGGTTAATTCTAATGAACTAATAACAACAAGCAGCACAACTGGACAGGGCTCAACCTACTGTGGACAATTTATACTGTCTTCTTTTGTCCACATTCAAAGTGAACCAGACCCAGATATCTCCTGTAGTACGAGAGCAAACAGCAGTATTTGTTTATGTGGCTGCTAAATGTATACAGACTGGCAGTGTCATTTACATGGGTCCTTGCTTTTGCACCACACAGGATTTCTGTTAGCGCTGCTCAGAGTTGGCTGTTAAACAAGTTGTGTTGCATGTATTATCTTTATGCATGTAACAAAACAATAAAAACAATAAGGAATCTTACTGCAAGGCATTTAGACTTCACTTTACTACTGTAGCTGTCACTGATTGATACCTAAAGCAGATGGAACAGCTGCAGATTAAACCGAAGACCCACACACAGACAAAGGCCAACTACAGGTCCGGCAGCGCCATCTAGTTGCCAGTTTAAGACGTTACTGTTTCTTTAAGAAGAACAGTGCAAACTGGCTGTTTTTAAATTTGAGTGAAGTGAATGTGGGTAACGCTCTGTCAGTTATCAGGTGTATCACAGGCGGTAAACTGTATTGAAACACTGACATCATCGGACATAAAACTGTGTGGAATTAGATTTTTGAGTCCATTGCTCCACAGTGACCTGCCATTTTACACACACTAAAGTTCAGATATCTTCATGTATGTTCACAGAAAATAATACAAACATATGCTGTGAAGGACATGGTTTCAGTTCACTGAGGACTTGGGCAGCGCTGCTGTTGGATGGAGGCGGTGGGAAGTGTTATTGTTTCTGAAATTTCTTTTGCTCAGCCCCTTCGAAGTCCTCCATTGCTTCCCTCTCTGTCTCATCCACCATCACTTCCTTCAGTTTTGCTTAGTCCTGTGTCGGTTGTTGGCGTCACTAGCTTGTCTCTGCTGTCCACTCTCTGTCCGCGTCTACCTTTCAAGCTCTGCTTCTTCTGTACTGCTCTGATGCTGGGATCACACCACAACATGTGGCCCGACCTGACAGATGGTGGCTACTGGATGAAAAGACGAATGGTTTCATCCTGGTTAGCAGGGGTCTCCAAGGGTCCAAAGTGGACCCAGTTTCTGCTACAGAAACTAACTTATCTGCACTGGCACTAGGACAGAAACTGTTCCAGAAACTCCTCCAAATGATGCTGATAAATAGAAGCGTGAGCCTATTGATACACATGGTGGTTGGTTTGTTCTCAGCATCTCCTGCTTTTCTTTTTCTCCTGGCCCCCGAACAGCATTCTCTTTCAGGTCGAGAGAGGAGAGATGTGTGAAGCAGCCACTCCTTCATTTTCATGCTTCTGTTTCATTACCCACCTGTTTTATGGAACTTGTGATCATTCAAACTTTTAGAAGCAGCTCAGTGACGAGAACAACCTGAAACGTTCACTTCACCTTCACACAGTGTAATCGATGTGATGCGAGTTTCTATGGTGTTCTGCATGTCCTCGCCCACTCTGGATGCAGGTGTGTCTCTGTCTGTCACTGACTGTCCCTCCCCCCCCCCCCCCCCCCTTTCCTCTCAGTGGGTGCACCTCGTCCTCACCGTTTTTCCTTAAAGAGGTTTTCTCTGTTCTCTCGGTTGTCAGGTAAACTTCGGCATGTCTGGGTCCTTTAACACCAAGGATGGGCGGGGGCTCTGGGGTGGGCATGTGGGGCTTGAGCGGGTGGACCTGGCTCCTGATTCATCAGATGTGAAAATTTAGGCTTATAAATCTGTTAAAGGGTAAATTAGCACCCGATCACAGAGGGAAGAAACTCCTGCACAGCTTTTATGGGCTGCAGCAGTGAATTATGGGTTGCACCTTTTGGCTATCAAAATATTTTGTCATGTCACTGGTTGTGTTGTGGCTAAAGGTGCAACACGTTCACCCCCCAGACACACGTGCAGCTGCAGTTTTCCTTCTCCATGTGATTCAGTGTAGAGTTGCTCTTCAAGGACAGAGCAGAGTCCCAAGACGACTCTCTGTCCGCGTCTACCTTTCAAGCTCTGCAGCTTTTTTGGCAAATAAGCTCTTTGTCACCAAGGCGACTTCATTTACACCTGGTTTAATTCACTGTTTTGTTTTTGCAGAGCAGGTGCTACTGTAAATCCATTACATTTAACATACTTTATATGTTTGAAACATCAGAATAAACCCTGGTAGAGTAGGTGTAATCAAGAAGAAGATTAAATAGTAGATTAGTGTGTTTGTGGGAGAAGTGAAGATTTGACTCCGGTGTCCTGAATTAATGAAACATTCAGTGTGTGTTTTGAGGATGCAGAGGAAGAAGAGCTGTGCAGGTGGATGGCAGCACTAACCTTTGTACACCACAGTAGGAGGAGATGCACAGGGAGCATAAGTACAGAGGAGACACAGAGGTGAAACAGGCGCCGGGTCTTTGGTTCTTGCACAGCGATGATGTTGATCAAAGAGTTTATCTGACAAAATGCCAGCACAGGTGCTAAATGACAGAGCACCTGGGACAGATGAATGATCAACACCTCAAAGATAAAATGGAGAAGGGTGGGACAACATCACGAGACATCCAGACTCAAAGCCCCTCCAGGAGTTAAGCTGTTTGATCTTTTTAGCATCAAGTTTGGATGCATCCTAATGGCTTCAGATGATTCTTCTTCTGTTTTACAGAAGCATTTAGGCAGAAGTTCTCTGCAACATGTTTTTGTTATTGTTGTCCTATCGCTCACTATAGATATAGTATAGTGAATAACCCCTAGTTGTGAATAGACTAAAGAATATTAACTGCTCAAATAGAGTGTAGTCTTTTTAGTTTTTAAAAAGTCATTAAACCTGCAGCCAGCATCTTTGCTCTGTTGTGTGGAACTGTGTCCTGTCAGTCATCCACCTTAATTTTAAAAACACTAACTCGCCCTGTGAGCACTGGGCCACATGTACAGCTTTGGTTGCTCTAAAACCTTCTCTGATTATTCTGCTTAAAGATCCAGTAGACGACCTGTGTATAAAGTTTAACACTAAAATTGTAGTAAAGACGGGGGGGGGGCTTGTTTAAGAGAGAAAATTTAATATCTTTGCCTCCCTGTTTTAGCATTATATAAACATTATATAAACATTTAATAAATGGGTTATAACATAGCAATATAGTAAAACACACATCAAATATTTCCTAACAGGAATAGTTATAATACTTAGCACTGTACATCGGTAAAGGCTTAAAATGGCCCTAAATCTGCTTACAGCCACAGTGTAGTGTTGTAAACATTGTTTCATGATAGTATGTTTTGAAACCTAATTGTCCATCCACTTTTATAACAGTCAACCTGAAATATGCATTTTTAATATTGAAATATTGTACGAGATTAGTTTCTCTGTAGCCCATCGCGCTCACAGAAGTGTGTCTGAATAACTGTTATTTGACATTTGGCTAAAGTTATAAGTAAAAGCATCCACGACATCATGCTTTTTTTTTACAGAAAGTAAACAACCCTGAACTCTCTGCTTTCTGAATGATGTAGCCTAGTCAGCAAGTTGCCTTCTGACTTTGTACTGCAAATAATCAGGTTTTGCAGAGGCAGTGGTTACCTCATTTATCTTATTAAAATTTGCATATAAAGGGGACTGTCGCATGAGTCACAAGTCCTGAGTGGTTTATTTCCGCATAGTTTTTAACTAGTTGGCCTAAATAAAACAAGTTCCCTACTGGATCTTTAAAGTGAAATGACAGTTGCTTAATGACTAAGTGAAATCTAACCACTAACTAGACAATCAGTTGTAGATGTGTAGGATTAACTAGCTAGCATTATTCCTTGGAAGCTAATTCAGTTGACATGTCCAGGTAAAACGGTTTCCTATGACTCACTGAGGCCCCCTGGTGGAAGACGCGCATTTACTGGTAATGACCTGCAGCTGGAAACAACACTGTGTGTGTGTGTGTGTGTGTTTGTGACACATTTGAGTATGGTTTTGTTTGGATGAAATCAGCATGAAAATAAAAACTAAACATGATTCTTATCTGTTGTTGGAGCAGAGGTGGAAAATACTGAGAGTTAAATGAGGTCTTTTTATTAGTGTTATCAAGAAGAACTGCCAGCTCATTAGATTAACTCATTAGTTTTCTTCCTTCAAAATGAAAACAAAGTGGAATAGGTTTTCATATTTGGCTTTATAGTTTTTCTCTATCGCTTTCATTCATTTCTCACAACAGAACTGCATTTCTCAGAACTACTTGTTCAACCGTCAGATTCTGTTGTCAGTTTTTCACATCATATCAGCAATTTCTTGTTGTTTTCATCATATTGCAATTGCTTTTGGACAACATGCAAATGGTTCTGTACATCTGTCAGCTGTTTTTGACAATTCTTGTTGCTTTTGTCCAGCTGTGCAAAATAACTTGTCCTGGTTCTCAGCTGAAATGTCACAACCACCAAACCAATTAGTCTTTTTTTCAGGTTGGAAGTCTGTACTATCAAAATGAGTGAACATGTTCTCAGAATTGCATGTCTGTACAGATTTCTGCAAAGTGTGAGTAGATGTTTGCTAAGAAATATGTCCAGAAATGAGAAATTGCTCTCAGGTGAGTCTTCTCCTTTGTTAATGAAGAGAACCACCTCACAACTTCATATACTTGAATGAGGCTGGCTTCAACCTGGCCAAAGGCAGAAGGCGTGGTAGAAATCTAATCGACCAGAGAGCTACTGTTGATGTCCCAGGCCAACGGGGAGGAAACATCACTATGTGTGCTGCTATGTCAGACCAAGGTGTGCTAGCTCATATTCCTATTATGGGACCGTACAACACACAGCATCTCCTTACATTCTTAGACAATCTCTATAGAAATGTCATTCCTGAAGAGGAGAGGGACCTCAATCAAGATGATGTACCAAAGTATGTAGTAATTGCTGCCATGGATGCAGCATGTGAGGACATCTCAGCAGATGCATGCAGAGGCTGGATTAGGCACTCAAGAAGATTCTTTCCACGGTGCATAGCAAGAGAAAATATATGTTGTGATGTGGATGAGAATCTGTGGCCCAACAGACAGGACCGACATGACGCATAGGAAAACTGCCACGTAATCTCACCTTTACCTTCTGTTGTACATGTATAGTTCTTCCCACTTTGTCTTTTTTACAGTATGTTTCCATTGCTAGGTAAATAGACTATGTATAGTTTCCTTTGTTGTCTGTATGTAAGTACCACTATTGACAGTACAGTAGAAATGTGAGTACAGTCTGATCTTTTGTTTCGATTCTTCCATATACTGTAACGTGGGGCGATGGTGATTGGTTAGATGAGGTTAGATGGAATCATTCAGAAAATTATCTATTCTTACCATGTAAATTACTGTAACACCTGGTTGATGCACAATGGTTTGCAAGAATCACTTCTTTTTTTTACCGGAGGGACACTGTAAATTATGACACACACCAGTACGGTAATTTAGTGGTTTCTAGTCATCAAAACCTGAGTTGAGTATAGTTTACAGTAAATAACAAAAACTGAGTATGATGTTCTACTGACAACATGACTAATAATTTTGCCTGTCACGTTCACATTGTTGAGGAAATGACATGGGATTCTGCTGCCTCTGACACAATGATTGATGAAAAAACACACTTTTGCACGATAGACAAAGCATTTTGAGCAGGTGACGCGCTTTTTCCGGTTATCCACTATGTTGTGCAGTTTGTACATGTTGTTTTGAGAAATGCACTTGGAGATCTGCAAACTTCAATTCTGTTGTGAGAAATGAATGAAAGCGATAGAGAAACACGGTAACACATGGTCCCCTGGTGAACCCGTATCTTTAAGGTGTCAGTCGTGTGCTCTAAGAGCTGCTTTTTGACAGTTTACTCCTCTGTAACTGTTGTCACTTGAAAAATGTGGTCATGGACAAAATAAATTAAGCGATCCTGCCATAATTCAAATCAGTAGAAGTTGCTTTTGAGGGGTTACTGTACTGAATAATGTCTCCACCTCTGCTGATAAGACGGGTAT
The DNA here is from genome assembly GCF_001952655.1 of Monopterus albus. Lineage (NCBI taxonomy): Eukaryota > Metazoa > Chordata > Actinopteri > Synbranchiformes > Synbranchidae > Monopterus > Monopterus albus. Next base: position 120,682 of record NW_018128256.1, on the reverse strand, counting down.
TAGTCTGAATCCTGCAGTGCCCAAAATCCACTCACAATACTTTCCTCTATGTGAAAATGTCGAGGAGGTTAGTGTAAGGCACCTTTGTAGACACAAAATGAGTCACTGCTTGTTTGTGTGTCACTGACTTTGTGTGTGAGAGAGAAACAATTTTGGTGCTGTCATAGTGAATAGGGTACGTACACTACAAATGGTCATGGGTTTGTGCTTTGCATGGATGATATAACTCAACATTAACTCTTTTTAAAGCCCCTGTGTGGCATGCTCTCACAAGAGATTCATTTAATGTTTGTTTAGGTGGCGCCATGGTAGTTTTTCTGCATTTATAATACATTGTGTGTTACTTTAGTGTTATTTATTCATCATTAGCCTGCATTTGAGCCTACACTGCAGCTTGTGCACTTGATATCTTCTACTGATCATAGAGCCACTAAGTTCATGAGCTGTTTGGTTACAGCAGTGTGAAACCCACGACCCAGCTTTCAGTAGTTCCTGTTCTCGGTATGTGCAGGACGGCTTTTTAGAGCTCTGTCACACCATTCTGTTTTTTTTAACTGCTAACAGGAGCTGTTTAATAACTTTTGCTGTTTGTAGAGTTTCGTTCACCGTCCCACCTCAGCGGGTTGAACCGAACAACGTCTCTGAGTGGAGCAGATCGGACAGAGTCCGCCAGCGGCAGCAGCAGCCAGCTCAACAACAGCATCCCGCTGCAGCAGTACATACCCGACTTCTGCGTCCGAGCTCTCAGCGACCTGCAGTTTGCAAAGGTTGGTTAGAAATGTTCATCTTGACAGAACTAGTCCTACAGGGGGCATCAGACACACTCCAAAATGTGACGACATGTATGTCAGTGTTGTGATCGCAGCCTGTTTCCACTGCCCCCCCAAGTGGCCAAAAGGCTTAAAGTGGCTTAAAGGTGCAGTGTGTAAGATTTAGTGACATTTAGCAGTGAGGGTGCAGATTGCAGTGTTCAGCAAAGCTCTGAGTGAGAATCCAAATGCAGTATCTGTGAGAACTTTGACTGATCCTGCCCCCTGCCAGAACATTTATGGTCCCCTCACCTGCTTTTCACACCTCTCTTCTCTTACCACCTTTTTTATCTCAACATAAAGTTGTAACTAGTGATTTACAATAGGTAGGGCCTCTCCTTGGGAACACCCGAGGTAAATCGCACAATGGCTGCAAATGAGGCGACGCAGGCCTCCACGTTGGGGGCCGCGCTGATGTAGGTATAAAAGGCTCAATCTGAGCGAAATGAAACTCAACAATTCTTATTTTCTGGTGATTACACATTAATGAAAACATTGTTACGCACACTACAACCCTTTAAATCCTTCTAGATCGTACACACTGCACCTTTAAAGGACAATTTCCTTCCAGCTGTTTAACCCTTACGGTTCTGATCTTTCTCCCTCTTCATCTCCTTCAGATTACTCGGGCCCAGTACCAGAATGGGTTCATGGCGTCTCGTCTGGACAGCACGCCTCAGTCACCAGAGAGTGGCCACAACACAGTTCACCTGGATCACACTGCTCCCCCCACCACCCCCACCACTATCACAGAAGTGGGCGCTGACTCCGCCCTGGCGGAGAACGGGCCCAACGAGACAACGTTTCTCCTCCTCAACGAGCAGAACTCGCCACACACAGCAAACCACCACAGCCAGCTGGAAAACAGCATATGACACACACCCCCCGCCGAGGAGAGGAAGGGTGTGTGTGTGTTTGTGAGCGGGAAAGCAGACGCATGCCCCGGCACAGCTGAGGAGGCCCAGAGAGACGAGCCATGTGCATGCATACTGTGTAAATATGCAAGAATGAAACGCGCACGCCAGCATACCAAAGTGTATTGTGGGAGCTTGCCTCATGAACCTCTCCATAACAAACAGACTCACTACAGACCCATCACTCATCTAGTTCTTTGCAAGCACAGATTATATGTACCTACATGCTTGTGTGTGCACACATGCTCCTTATGTATTAACTGAAGGACCTGTTTGTCTGGACCAGGAAGCTCCTCTTTCGCCTCACAACGTTATCTTCGATTAGCGAGTTTCTTCCTATACGTGTGTGGATGTTTTTAAATGTGTGTGTAATGCTTCCAATTCACGGTCCCTAATCAGAGACTCAGGGAGACTCCGCCCTCCTCCCCACCCCCGACATACATGCAATTGTGGTCGAAACCCGCCGCCATATGTGTAGCAACCCGCCTCCCCCCTCCACGGCGTCCGTACAGCTAGAAGACAAAGACGACTCGTTCATGTCAGCGGAGTTCAAACAAAGTGACATATGTTCTGTAAAACTATCAGTGAGATATTTATTGATCAATTTTTTGAGACAGACACACGAGACTCCTACTGAGTCTTTTTTTATTCCTTCCTTTTTCTGCATAGATGCAGCCTTTATCCTAGAGCTGTTAAGAGATTCAGCACTGAGCGAGCACCAGTCTGTATCATAGTAAAGACAATCTTATGTTAGTTCAAACATATAGGGTACGTTAAATATGGCAGCCCTGCTCTCGGACAACCTCCTCTCTGTGAAACCTTCAGTTTTCTTCCTCGTGCCTAGATGACAGATCTGAGAAGACGCCATGGCTGGTTTCAGAGAAATCCGGCCACGTAGGAATCAGTTCTCACAGAGGTGAAGATGTTAGAGAGCACTGAGCGAGTCCTTTCCTGCTTTATAAGAGAGAGTGTGTTTATGCTTTTGTGTGTGTATTTGACCAAAATGGCGAGCACCAGACTTGATGGGAACAGAAACCAAAACAGGGAAGCCCTCCGTCACCTCCTAACTAGAAAATACTTTCAGAAATTGAAGAATTTATTTATTCAGTTTAATGTTTATGTGTGTATATATTTTTGTTGATCAATTAGGGCAAGAAATGTGTTTTTAATTTGCGTCTGTGTGATCTTATGTTAAATGTTTCTGTGCAGGCTGTGTTTGGGTTCCCTTTTTTCAGGGGGTCACTCCATCTTAATGAACAGCAACTTGAACATTTATCGTTCGTATTTCGGAAGCCAAACACAGCTCAGACCTGACATCGGTCAGATTTTACCAGTTTTATGGGAAGATAAAGTCTGTTTCATGATTAGCACCATGCATGTTTTTCTAAGAACTGCACACACTCCAGTTTGATTTTAGTGAACCTTCTGGGGACATGTGAAAGGAGAACTCTGTCCCCTAACTATTATGTTTCTGTTTGATTCGTAGCACGGCCACAATAACCACTCACAGTGATCTACAACATGAAAACTTGTACATTTTTAGATTTTTAAAATCAAAGAGCAAGTCTTGCTTTGCGGTCTTGTTATTTTTGTGAAGATGTTCAGTGTTAACGCAGCAAAACATCCAGGGTCAAGATTGATTTCGTACTAATACGACACTACTATTGATACTACATACTGTTTACCACAGTGCAGCACAGCCTCACAAAGCGTTTCATCTTTCATACATTGCTCACGTTTTTTTCTCATCTTTGTTGCTCTGGTGTCAGTATCTATAAATCACAGGTGAATTATCGAGCCCCTATGTGCTCTATAAATGTTTTAAAAATGGATTCTGGGAAATTTTGGATATCAGGAATAAGCACTTCTCCTTTTTTCTTTTCAACAGCAAATATTCAAACAAGGCTGCGGCCCTCTGGTCCCGACAGAGGTTCATTTCCATTGTCAGTGTGACACCAGAAGTGACAAAATGGTTTCTGTTTTTGAATGAATGTTCAAACATTTAGTTTGAATTCTGTGGAATGTCACAAGTGTTGGTGAAAATTCACTGTCACATGACAATATTTTTTTTTTGTTTTCAAAACCATACATTTTAGCTTTTTCCTGTTAAATTTACACATAGCATTTGAAGTAAGCAGTCAAAAAAAGTAGACATATTTAATTGTCCTTTTAAGTCATTATTTATTATTATTATTTGAGATGAATTTGTGATAAGATAAAGACTAACTAGATAAATAGTTTGATGGGCTGCTGCATCATGGGTCTGAGCTGTGCTCCTCTTTTGTCTTTTCAACAGTAAACCAATAATTCAAGTTGCTTTTATTTGAGCTGAATATTTTTCTGTTTAACAAAGAGGTTTATTTTGCATCCAGCTGTTCAAGTCATGGTCAGTAAATTTAACTTAAATGTTTCAGGCTCTTTCAGAGGGCAGGAGAGTTTATGAGCTTGTGTCGCAGCGTGGTGTAGCACAGGAGCCTTACACTGACTAAAAAAAACACCCGAGTTTGAGTCTGGTGTCTTTTTCCAGTGACGTGTCTGTATTCATACGTTCTTAAGGTTATTTGAAATCGGCTTTGCTGGTTAGTAAAGTATGAGCATTGCATCATTTTGAGATAAATGGACATGTATTTTGTTAACATTTGAAAACAACAGCGTCTGAGACTGCATGCTAACAGCTAACCCCATCTTTAACAGCTGCTATGCTACCCTGGCAATTTTTTTTTGTGTGTGATCTCACATGTTTTCCTTGGACCAAACTAAGGTTAAATCCAGGATTTCCTGTAGCTATGAGAGACCTTGGCTAAATTCTGGATATAAACGTTGGTTTTGCCTTGGAGGAAATATTGCAGAATATGTGTCAGACATAAAAAAAAATGCCTTTGAAGTAGACACTGTGTCTGTAGAAAACGCTAGTTATTCTTTTGAAAAAGAAGAAATCCTTTACAGAAAAATCCCAGTAATAGCGACACGTGACAAAGACGGCTTTATTTTGAAAGGTATGTACAGTGTACTCCACCCATGATGTTTAGCCCTTCTCCATGCAGCTTCTGAGAATTTCTTTGCATCTGAGAAATGTGTTTTTTTTTTGTTTGTTTGTTTTCTTTTGTTTTTCTTTTACCAAGAACACACCGTTGTTAAGTTAAAACAGCCTGGACTCTTCTGTGATTGAAAATAAAAGCACTTTAGTAAGGAAGGCAGTATTTTTTTTCCAAAAGCCACATTTGCCAAAGTTGTTGGCCCAGTAGCTGTTTCACAATACTGTTACTGACCAAGATTTTGTAACGACCGCTTCGCTGGCTTCTTAAAGTGACTTTTTTTTTCTTTTTTTTTTAAATTTCACTGTACAAAAACAAATGAGCTTTTGCTGTTCAGTCCTGAGTTATTTTTGGCAAACACACACTCCCATTTCAAGAAGTTTTTGCTCGGTTTATTTCATTTTATGACTGGGACTGACGTTTTTGTCTGTGGTTGTGCAACCCCCGACTTCTTTAAAGTGTACAAAGGGTTTGAGTGGCATGCATCAAGTCTGGTTATTTGTTTGTACCTCAGAAACACTGTCATTAATTGTGGTAAACAAGTCTTTTGTTATTTTTTATTTGCCATTAATTTAATTTGGGAACAGAGCGAGTGGAGCAACTGGCGTTCGAGGAAGAATAAAGTGAATGTCCCTCCTTCTCTCTGGCATGCTTTCACTTAAAAACCAGAGAAACAAACTACTGTTTTATAATTTGTCTTAAAGAGTTTTGAAGATGAAGAAAGTTATTAATAAAACTGAGATATATTTATCTGTTGACCTTTGTGATTGTCCTGTTTCCCCAGCGACCTCTCTGGGAGCTACATGGGCATATTTATATAGTTTACATTTACTCCAGTACTGCATTTTGAGGTAATTGTACTTTACTTGAGTACTTAAGTTTGTTTCTTTACACTTTAGACTGCACTACATTACATTACACTTTTTACTCTACTACATTTATTTGACAGCTGTAATATTTTTGAGTATGTACCTGTAATTTCTAGGAGACACAGGAGCACTAACGTGACACGGACTCATCTCGTCACACAGGTTGTTTATTAAATTAAATAGCAGATATGATGTGAGCCCAAACCTTAACCATAGTTTGTAGTTCTGACTTGCATCTCCCCGACTCGGCACACACATTGTAATATGCAGCGGTTCTGCACATTTTCAGGGATGTGCTTGTGAAACATTTAGATTTGCTCAGAATTATAAAAGAAAAATGAGGAGCAATCTTGAAGATGCTGCTTGTGGGAAAACAAATGGTTATTTATGTGCCAGGACCTGAAAATAGGAGCACTTAGAAGCTACATTTTAAAAAGAATTTTAGCAACTGATTTAAAGTAAAGGAAAAATACAAAATCTTCATTAAACAATTTGAAGTCAAAGAAAATATTCAGATATATATTTTCATCTGTCAGCTTTTCGTTGGATTTTCAGGCCTCTACAATGCTATTGATGATCTTAATGTCTTTAAACATCTTACTTTAACATACAGTATATTTCAGTTTTACATTTTTTCTCTGCTGAATGATATAAATTTATGATAATGTTTCCGCCCTGTTGAAGAGTCGGTGAGGTCGACAACATTTTTTTACTGAAATCTTTTTTTTTTTTTTTTACTCCTTTGCTCCACCTAAGAGCGCCTGAAGTATTTCTTTTGTTTTTCAGTTTTTTTATGGCTTAACTTCAAGAGCAGCTTAAGGCTTTCTGGATTTATTGTGAGTTTTGGATTTAGCACAAGGCCTTTTTTCTCTTTTTGCATCAATGATAAAGAACTCATTTGTATTTTTCCTTTGCTTTTCCTTGTTTGAGTGTAACATGAAGCAGTATGTGTTAACCTGGGAGCCAACAAACTCCGGTCATATAATCAGTCTATCTTTAAATCTTTTATTGCTGCCAGCTTGATAGGTTTGTAATTGTGAACTGGGAGTGGACGAGGAAGTGAGAATGAGCAGTCAGGGGAGTTGCGCTGAATTTTGACCCTGAGAAATTCCAGGCTGTCCTTTTTATATCAGTGGGAATTTTGATTGTTAGCAGACTGGTTGTGCAGAATGGATCAAACAGGTAGTGGAAGAAAAAGACAATGTAGATGATCTGGGGTGTGTGTGTAGGCTGCAATGCAACAATCACACCAAACGTGATAAAAGTGGCTGTAAATTAGGGCAATGGTGCCAGGAGACGGAGAAAAGCAGTACATAGTCTCATATGGTGCTTTTCTGTGCATTGAAGCACACTCAAAGTGCCTTCACACTCTTTGCCCATTCGCCCGTGGACGGCCAGTGGGAGCAACTTGGGGTTCACTGTCTTAGTCAAGGACGCTTTGATATGTGGACTGGAGAACCCCTCCCCCCGGTTAGGAGGGGACCCACTGTACCTCAGCCACCCCCACTCCTCAATAAGAATTTGGCTAAGTGTGTTTTTATCACAAAGTTTATTCACTGAACATCACTACATTGTTGTTAGATGGCGTTTCATCAGGATCTTTTTTTTTTTTACTGTGATGCAAATTCAAATCAAACATTCATGTACTCTAAGCTCATATTTATCAAACTGCAAAGAGTTGAATGTTGTACTTATTTTTGTTTCAACTCGATGTGAGGACAATGTAAAACAAAAACCCTATGTTGCAGTTAAAGGTGTAAATTTTAGAACCATTAGTATATGAGGGTGGAGGATTCTCTGGGTCTTAGACTATTATTGACATTTGAACATTTGAAAGGATGGGACACCACTTTTCTATTAAGTATCATGGATGCAAACAGGCAATAAATATAAAACAGTTACATTGATTTTATTTGCAATCACTAAGTACCTAAAGTATCTGCAGTATTATTGTCCTGAGCCACAGCATAATGTCTTGTGTGCATCCTATGTGTGTGTGTGTGTGTGTGTGTGTGTGTGTGTACTCTGTCCTCCTGCTTTGTGGTGGGGAGGAGGTCATAAGGCCCAGGCGTGTTTGGCTTCATGTCTTCCCATATACATGTTTACATTCTATCTATAATCTTATCATCCTTGTTAACAAACTGTACAATAACATACTTCAGAGCGCTTGGCTGTGGTCATTAATTGTTATATATTTTCTTTACTCATTTATTTTGTTTTTGTATGTAAAGTTTACTCTTTAAATTGGTACTGTAAAATGGTATCATGTAATTCAGCCACATCTTTTGGTTTAATGTGACATTTTCTGAGGTGTAACTTTGGCTAAAATTGTAAAGATTCTGGATCCTGCCACCATTTAACTCATAATAAAATTAAAGAGGTGTAAAATTATCACTGTATTATCCCATCACAGTGATTTTTGCTTTCAGGAGGTGTCACACTAAACATATGATTTGAGTTGTGCCACAGCAGTAAAACTACAAAATTGTGAGCAACTTTGTGATTTAGAATTTAGCAAAGATAACAACACGTATATTTGTAATTTTCGTAACTCCACTTTGTGTTTGCTCACGTCCTCAATTGTAATGAAAATCACTCTCAATGGAATGTGAAAGTACTGTTCCAACACGGAAAAGAAGCCATTACTCAGCAGCAATTAAAGGAAGATGATATAAGTGCAGTTTCAACACACCCTCCAGTTGCCTTTGTTCTCTGAGCTCTTCCATTGACGTAATGCATTCCTGAGCTCCCTTTACCTTAACTTAAATGTAATACTAACCTGTACCCTGAAACCAAGCCTTAACCAAAACTGTTAGAAGCTGAGGACTGACCAAAAATGTCCTCACTTTCCTTAAACGTCCTTCCTCCTGTTGTGTAAAACTCAAACTTGTACACACACACACACACACACACACACACACACACACACACACACACACACACACACACACTTCAGACAAATCAAGTCTTTCCATTGCTTCTCTTGTGGCTGATCAGGCTGCGTCGAACAATCGGGCACAGTCCTGATGATCCAGCTGTTTTCCTAATGCATGTCCCAAAGATAAGTTGCATTTTAGGTGATGTTCTAACTAATTATCTGTGTTTCAGTTTTTCCTACTGGAAAGTTATCTTAATTAATTATTGCTGTCATTTTCCTTGAGATGTGTCTATCTCTGACAAATGGAATCGATTGGATGCTGCTATAAAATGAGTGCAGACACACTTATAAACATAAAAGAAAGATAGTTTATGCTTGTCTAATTTTTCAGATAGTGTATACTTTGATCATTGTGTTCTTTTTAGATTCTGTATGAAATGAGCTCAGTATATAATATAAATAAGAGCATAAACAGCAGATTACAGCAGCCCATTCCCCGTCCAGACAGTGTGACTCCCCATCATTAGCACAGGTTGAATTCGGTCTGGATGATGTAATATCTGTCTGCATCACGGCACGGAAGTGAAGAAATATCAGATTCAGCCGCTGTTTCCTAACTCTAAACAGTAAGCAAGTCTGCTCTTGCTCATGGAATTTTTCTCACATCAAAACAACCACCAAACCGCAAAGAACCTTTTGAAAGATGTGAACAAATGAGGAACTAGCAGGCAAGAAAATTTTGCATTTCATATAATGAGCTTTTATTGATTTATGTGCGTTTTGGGAATTTCTCAGGGATGAGGCAGCTTCTTAGTCAGCTGTGATTAATACAAATATGTATAAATAAATATGTTTCTATAACAAGGTTTCTGCTCTGAATATCACTATATTGTTATTCAATGACATCCTCAACAGAGGAGGTTTTATCAGGTTCTCAAATGTTTTACCATGATGCAAATTCAAATCAAACATTCACGTAGTCCAGGCTCATATTTGTCAAACTACAAAGAGTAACATTTTGTACTTAAGTGAAAGATTAAAGTTAAAATCCCTCAGTATTACTCTCATCAGTGTAAATGTCTTTTGGCTTAAAAATGCTCTTAAATGTAAGAGGTTTCTTAAGTTTTTTAGCACAAAGCCTAGATTACTACTACTACTAATAATAATAATAATGAACATATGCATGAAGATCAAAATATATAACCTGAAAGTATCCAAAAGTTGTTTAAAGTCAACATGACCTGAGAGAAATGTACATGTTTAAACAAAGACAAAATCACCAGTGTAAAACAAAAACCCCTTAACTGCAGCTAAAGGTGTAAATTTATGGAACAGGGTTTGAAAACATGTAACAAACCTAGTAAGTATGAAAAGTAATTTATTGGACTTGTATAAAATATATGATGAGGAAGACAAGTTAGCTTTAGTATGAGAGGGTAACGCACACCCCAGGTTTATTAGCTCCTGACATCCAGTAGGACGTGTTTCATATGAAGAGTTGTACAATATGCTGCGGCTCCAGCCTGCATCCTTTCAGACATTTACTTTATGTTGTTCATCTTTTTTATATACAGTAGTTTCTTACGTCTCTCTGGCAGGTAGTAAAATTTGGACACACTTTTTTACTCCACTATAAGAGAGAGAGAGAGATTGTTTCCATTAATGTTTTTAATATATGACTGACTGATGTTATCTGAAGACAAAAAAGAAAATTATTATAATTAGCCTATTATTAATGCTATGGATGAGAAGAAATACACAATGGGAATATTTATTGACCTAAAAAAAGCATTTGACACAATCAATCATGAGTTATTAATGGATAAGTTAGAAAAATATGGGATCAGAGGAATGGTTTTGAATTGGATTAGAAGTTATTTGACACAGAGGCGTCAATTTGTGAAGTTGGGTGAATACCAATCGAGTGAGCTGGA
>NW_018128256.1:107223-109700 GCF_001952655.1 Monopterus albus | reverse complement strand
TCATGCTATACGTACAACCAAAAAAAGATTTTGTATTTCCATAAGTGGGGTAAAACTATGGAATAATTTAAGTGTGGACATAAAAAATAGTAATAGAATTGACGAGTTTAAACATAAATATAAAGGTATGTGTCAATCAAGATATATGCAAGAACAGGCTCAATGATTAACCAGATGGAACATTGTGGGTGTGGTGTATGAATGTTAACACTCTGTAATAATTCTGTAGTATATTACTTGTGTGGTGTAGAGGATAATTATTTATCTAGAGATATTGCTTAGGACTTAAAAGTTGTAAGATGATGTCATGGGGTAGGACTAGATAAGTCTAACTTCTTCCTACTCCATTCAAGCATGTACTAGGTATAAGCAAATTGATATTGGATTATTATTGTTGGATATGTGTGAAATTACATGTGTTGACATATCAACTGTTTTACATGCTTGAATGAATAAATCAAATCAAATCAAATTGTTACATTTTCAAATGTAAAACATCGTATTTCAAACTAAATTCTTGCACGCCATCCAGTCTTTTCTGTAGGTGAGTAGGATAGAAGAAGCAGCAATGATGAGCAGTGTCTGAGATTTGTCTCGTTTTTGTCTAAATGTAAATGTCAGCAAGGGAGATGCAGATGTTTAGGAAACTAAAGCCCTGGAAATATACAAATAAAAGTGAACAACAAAGTAATAAGACTACAATCTGTCTATCGAAAGATTTTTAAGAAGAATATCTCATTACTAACGCTATGTCATCGTGTTTTTAAGAATTCCAACATACAAATATTCTTAAAACCAAAATAATTTGTAATGGTGCACTGTGTAGGCCTTATGTGATCTCTCATTGCTAGACAGCATGCATAGCATTATTCTTAACATCTCCTTGTGTGTGTTGCAATCTCTTACTTTACCTGCCGTCTGCACAGTAGCAGTGTGTAAGTACAGCATTTCACCATCCTGCAGGCTCCAGTTACAAACCTTCCCACTTCCTGTTCGTGAGCAAAAAGTCCCTAAGTGACTGTGGTGCATGTGTATAAAACCCTGAAGTAGAGAGAAACAGACCAGACAATTGCTGGGATCTTAACCAAGCCCATTGATACAACTTTTAATCTGCTGATTTCAACAGGTAAATTTGCTTCTCTTGTCATAGCTTTTATTTCTGTCTGTGACCATCTTAATCTGGAACAGATTACAAACAAGACACTTTAACAGGACAGATCTAATGTAAGTGGCCTTTTGTTTAAAGGACAGTTTTGTTAATAAAATCTATTGGTAAAGGATTTATTCTGTTGCCTTTAAATGAATCTCATAGATTATTTTTCCTCTCATTCATTGTGGTTACATATTGATGCAACACCAAACCACAGATCACTTTGTAGCCTTTACAACAGAAAGTAAATTATTGTATTATAAGGCTAAAAGTAAACCAGACAACGCAGCTGTATTTCCCTGAAGAGTTTCTCACTCAGTAACACTGGAAATACTTTCTGTCTTCCTGCAGCTCTTTTTTATTTCAGAAGAAGATGGCATCTGAAATGGCATGCAACGTTAGAGAGATGTGGAGCCCAAACTTGCCCAAGGGGCTCAACTTGGAGATTTCCTATCATCCAATGACAATGAGACGTGTGGTCAACCTCATTATTGCCACGGAGAGGCTGAAGTCCAGAAGGTCAGAGGCAGTGCTGAGCACCGCATTCAGAGATGAAAACCTGCTCAACATCATGCTGGAGAGCATAGTGGAAGGTAACCACACAACCGGCACCTTATGTCATCACTCTTGCATAAAAACATTTAGTTTTCTAGAGATTTATCTTCAATTAATTTTACTCACACAGTCAAAATTATTTTTTACTGGTCCAACGTATTTCAGCTTTAAAGTTCCTAAAAAGCAAAGTGAATCTATAGATACAGTATGAACATGAAAACGCTGCCATCTAAGTCCTTTTGTTACCATGTGGGGAAATATTTACTGACATTTTACCGTACCTTGTTGGCCTGTTTGCAGATACAGAGTACTTATTATTTTCTGTAACTGGAAAATAGCCCAAGTACCTGTAACACATCCACCCACACAGATATTTTCACTTTTGTGTCCAATTGAGTGGATGTGTCTTTATGGCACTGACATTTCTCTCATTTTCCTGTTACACCTTTAATAGTCTAACTACTTTCTATTGGTATATGCAGTTATCTACAATAACTGATCATTTGATTAAAGGAACACTCCATAAATTAGAATGACCATAATATGCTGTATATCTTAAGTCTGCAGTGATAAATTTGCTGATAAACAGTAGTAAGTTATTCAGTGAGGAACTCCGATTTCCAGCTTTTAAGAATGCAGTGTCTTGAGCAGGAAGGAACAGGTCTTTAGCTGCAGGGAAGGACAAGAACATAACTAATCAGGTGTGCATCTTGTTCCCTCAGTGCAAACTGTGTTCGAACGTGGTTCAGCTCCACCAAATCACTTCAGCAGG
>NW_018128256.1:102406-107211 GCF_001952655.1 Monopterus albus | reverse complement strand
GCGTGACCGACAGCCAGAAGAGGAGTTTAATTCTGGTCCATAACAGCATGGAGCTCCATGCAGTGATGCTGCAGGGAGGCAGCGACAACCGTAAAAGTAATTTCACATGACAGTCAGAGCTCAGTGTGAGAAAGTTATTCATGATACAGTAGATATTTGAATTAAGTGATGACAGTATTGTTTTAATTTGAAGCTGATGAAAGGTGGTTTATTTATTTACATGTTTATGCCTGAGGTTTTCTCTAGTACTGTATTATTTATATGGTGGACTGAGGTGGCATCTAGTGGTGGGAAGTACCCACTAATATAACAAAGACACAAATATCTCTGTTTAAGCCTGGGATGAGTTTTAATAGGCCACAGACCAAAAGGCTTGAGATCCATTGTACAAATTAAAATGTTTCTCTAGTAAACTATTAAGATAGATGCATTTGTCTTATATTGAGAAAGTCTTTTAGTGTTCATTAAAATGAGTTGCATACTCTGTTCTCTCCACAGTTCAGCTGAATATGTCAACCTATGTGCACCCTTCACCAAGCACTGAAGCCAGACCAGTGGCTCTGGGTATCAAAGACACAAACCTCTACCTGTCGTGCCATAAGGAAGAGGACAAACCAACACTGCATCTTGAGGTAAAACTCCTACATGAAATCATCACACTCTGTTAAAGGGCTAGCTCAGTCCAGTGAGCCACATTTCTGAAAGCTAGAACAGTGACTAAGGAAAAGTGGTTCCATCTACCAGGTCATCTGAATTGTTATCATCAAAAAAACATGCTCCCTTATTTAAATTCCTCCAGCATGGTGTTCAAACCTTCTGACAGTTATCTTTTCACACCTCAGACAGTGGAGGACAAAGACAGTCTATCGAGGATCAACTCAGAAACTGATATGGTGCGATTTCTGTTCTACCAACGGGACACTGGTGTGAACATCAGCACCCTCATGTCTGCCCGCTTCCCAGACTGGTACATCAGCACTGCAGAACAGGACAACATGCCGGTAGAAATCTGCCAGGGGACTGCCCAACGCTACCAAAGCTTCAACATCCAGCGTCAGAATTAAAACCTGCTGAAAATCCAAAGCGGAATGTTGATTCGTATCCTGGAGTATGCAAGAACATTTAGGCATTCAACAAATGTAAGAGGCAAATGTTGATTCAAACAATCAATTAACCAACCAACTGAGCCACAGCGCCCTACAATCAATTAGAAATATGTAATTTAACTATATAAATATAATCATAAATATACATATAATAATGTGTAATTTAAAAAAAAACAACACTACCGCTGTCTGCTGGAAAGACTTATATTACAGTGTCTAATTACTGTATGTACCAAGTACAGAAAGTGATAGGCACAGAGTGTATTGACATAGTCAAGTTTCACCACAAGGTGGCATCATTGTGCTGTCTGTGTATTTACATGACACAGTTAATGCTTTTATATATTGTATTTATTTATTTATGCAGTATTTTAAGGTGGATATATATTTGAAATCTGCTTACTAACTTTATGTACATGTTGTGTTGTGATGCTTTAATAAAGCTTTATAACTTGAAACTTATAAATTTGTGTTTTATATGTTCTTGCAGGATTTGGTAAATGACATCTCAAACACTGAGAAATTACTACAATACAAGACAAGTGTCTTTATTATTTCCAGTGCACACAGAATATCACAAATGACAGCACATTTGAATGATCCTATCTCCAGGTTTCCCACATATCAGTAACATTGTGCTATTTGCTTAAAGGTAATAATATTTAGCAATGTGCAAGAGAGTATGTATTACTGTTTTGTATGCATACTATTAGTGCAGTTTTGAGGTACTTTACTTGGGTATTTTTTGCAATGCTTGTAAATGGTCTTATAGTTGTATAGCGCTTCTCTATGCACACTCAAAGCGTTTTCACATTACTTGGCCATTCACCCATTTGCACTCCCAAACACTCACACATTAACCCACCGGAGTTATCACCAGGAGCAACTGGGGGTTCATTGTCTTGTCTTTAACTGGACATATGAAATCAAACCAGCTGATGCCTTTGTAATAATAATCAAAGTAACAGTAATAGTCATAGTAAAAGTATTTACAAAATATATCAATAATATTCTTTTTACATTTTGATATTTTCTAATAATACAATTGCCTTTTTTTTATTTTGAAAGTAGATGAGTAGCCTAGAGAGGATTTTTTTTTTGCACCACTGTAGAAAAATTTTTTTTGTCTTACTGTCATTTGTGTACACAAGCATCGCAGATTTTTAACCAACTTTTGCACATGCCACAATCACAATTTTTTTTTCTATTTTTAATAGATGAAATAAGGTTGCATTAACTTTTGAATGAATGTTTGCTGCATTGCTTGTGTTGACTTTTTTTTACTTCAAATATCAAGAAAACATGCACTTTCCCCAGTTTTGCTAGTAGCTGTGCCATTTGTTCCAATCAAAGCGCTCCTGCGCTCCTGTTGCGCATGTGTGCTGACTTTTCAAAATTTCAAAATTGTCCAATCAGAGAAGAGGAGGCGGGCACTACTGGTAATTTCAAATCCGGAAGCGCGAGATCAGTTGAAGCTACTTTAACGTGTAGACTTTATCGATGGGTGACGTATCGTAAATTGGCACGATAAAAACAAAACAAAAAAGAAACAACAACAACAACTCCAGCGAGGTATTTTCATAACAATTCTCGACAAAGTCGAGAGAAGAAACTGAATTCAACAGATATGGAAGAAGGAGAGACAGTATCACTTTCCAGAAAAGGTTTGCGGTCCTATGAAGTTGTGTAGCTAAAAGCTGGCTCAAATAGCATTGTTTAGCGAAGCCATGTTGACACTCATGCTAGATATGAAACGTGACGTCTCCAAACCATATGAATTAACGGTGATACTCGGTGTATTATAAGGTTGTTCAACCTTTTGTGGTGTTTCAGTCAGCACCGTGAAGCAAACACTGTTACTGCTGCAGCAACGTTAATGTTAGGAAGCTCATTGTCTCCCATAGATAACATAGAGTTATACACTCGTTTTAATAAATAGTTAACCTCTTGCCCTGTTGTTTTTCTGTGAATTTCATGTGGCATTAAAAGTCTTGATAGAAAACACTAAATTAATTTAGAGTCATTAGTAAGTTTAAATTTTCTGCTTTCCTGATGTTTTTACTAGTGTAGTCTGTGTTAATTTAATACATGATGTTAGGAATTATTGTTATAAACCTTTTGGATATAGAAAAAAATGTGATTGATAAATAATTCCAGGCCATATTTTCTCTTATGCCCTCCTACTTTGTTGAACTTTTTAACTGCAGTACAAGTATTAATTTGCAGTATTACATAAGTCTTACAATGTTTTAAATTTCACCCTGGTCAGACAAGTCACAAAGAAGCTTGACATCAGTCTTGTTGAAGTTTGAATGTTAGCACAAAGTACCTGGGAGCTCCAAAGAAGGATGAGCTTTACTACCATAATGCTACTTATGTAATCAGCATAAGACCTATAAGTGTCTGAATAAGTTCATTCCATGGAAACTTAATGTCATGTGGCTGCAGATGGTGACACGTTATACACTTGAGCCTAAATGTTGAATTTGGATTGCAGAGTGAAGCCGCAACAGTTGGGGAACAATTCTGATATGTGATTGTTTAAATACACACACAAAAAGACATTAAGATATAAAATAACTGGCAGAATAATCAGTGATACAATTATTTTTTTATCATATAATTAATTTAGTCCTTACTTTGTCATAATTAACATCATGCCTGACAGAACATGTTTACAGATATATTCAACTACTCCAAGCTTCAGCAAACATGTTGAGTGCATTCATGATGTTAGTGTCATCACTGCTTTGTCGTGTTTGTTATTAATAAGAGACATCAAATAAGCTGAAAGGCTGATGAAAGATCAGTCTCACATAATGTGACTCAGCTGCTGCTGATAAAGTTGGTTTAAAAAAAAAAAAATCATCGTCTCTCCCCTGTTCCTCCCCTGCTCAAGTCAACTTGAAGAGAAGTCTTTCAGTGTAACAGAGTTCTGTATTTACATGGAGTATATATACACAAACATTAGAGACACAATATGTGGCAGGGTTTTAAGCTTGAACAATTTTAGTCCAGATATTAAGTATAACTTTTTAATGTGAACTTTACAGTTGAAGATCATGGATCTGTGCTGAATTTGTGTAATTTTCTGTCACAGAGCTGCGTAAGCAGAAGTTGATGGAATACCTGGCCACAAAGGGAAAGCTGAAACTCCCAAATCCCAAGTAAGAAAAAACAACTTGTGTGTTTCATCAAATGCTGTTGTTTAGTTTCTCTGGAGCAGATTAATTTAATCAGTTTTAATCCTCAGGCCATACCTTCAAAATGACGGTCAGGTTAAGAAGCCTATGACATCTGCAGTAAAGGTAGGTGTGTTTGTCAGTGCGTACATGTACTGGGGCCTAAATTATTCAGGCACTTTTTGCACATTTTAAATGGTCTAAAATGCCATTGTTTCCTCACCAGTTTATATATGCACTAACCCACAATGACTGTGAATTTATTCAAGTTTAAACTGAAAATGCTGTCCTTTACAAAAGTATTCAGACCCTTAATTCAGTACTTTGTCGAAGCCTCTTTGACAGCAATTACAGTTTCAGGTCTTCTTGATCGCCTGTATTTGGGCGGTTTATCCCCTTTCCTGGCAGATCTTCTCAAGCTCCATTAGATCAGAAGTGTTTGTGAACTGACATGCAGTGTGAATTGTGGGACCTCAAATATAGTACCATCCATTATCTATACCTCGTATTCCTAAAT
>NW_018128256.1:97650-102391 GCF_001952655.1 Monopterus albus | reverse complement strand
GGGGGTGGACCCTATCCCAGCTGACACTGGGCGAGAGGCGGGGTCCACTCTGGACAGGTTGCCAGTCTATCACAGGACATGTAGATAAACAATATATCTGATCAGTTTGCCATAAGCAGTCTCCAGTCAAGTCCTAGACACATCTCATGGATATTTAAGGTAAACAGGATGCACCTGACCCCAACCTGGAGAGCCACAGCAAAGGGTCTGAATACCTACAAAAATAAATTTCAGTCTTTCTTTTCCCCTTGTCATTATTGGTTATTGGGCAATTTGATTATTCCTTTCCATTGCCAAAAATAGCTGATATTCTGGCCATTATTCAGAACTCTGAAAATAGCTACTGCAGTGTTCCTGTTTTGAGTAATTTATATTTGTGTTTGTTTTCACAGGTTGTTAAGGGAAAAGAGAACAAGGTTCAAGTTGAGGGCACAAAAGTTCAAACTCTGGCTGCTGGTTGCACAAAACACCCAGACAGAAAAGCATTTGGTGTCACTTACAAAACAAATATAAAAGGCAGTATCCTGACCGGACAGCAGAATGCCAGTTGTCCAGGTGCAAACAGTGGCCGAGTTCAGCCGAAACCAAATCAAAATCTGGTGCTCACAAGAACATACACTGTTGTGTCCTCTAAATCCAACCTGAATGCAGCCAACCATCTCAAAATGCAGCACAATATAGGAATGCAGTCTTCTGGCAAAGCCACTTCAAAATCAAGCCATGTGGCTGTAATACCATCCAACACCAGATTCAGCAGAAGCTCAGGTGCTACCCGGTCAATTCCAATGAAATCAGTCAGTGTCAGGATGAGTCTTGTTCCCACTGTCAAAACAAGAACAGGACTCATTCCTGCAGTCATCCAGCCAAGAAACACAAAGTCACAGACCTCTACCACAGCAACTGATCCCAGCACTACTTCTGTTACTAACAAGGTGCGATCAGGCAGGATGAGTCTTGTTCCCATTGTCAAAACAAGAACTGGACTCATTCCTGCAGTCATCCAGCCAAGAAACACAAAGTCACAGACCTCTACCACAGCAACTGATCCCAGCACTACTTCTGTTACTAACAAGGTGCGATCAGGCACCTCCTCTGTTTCCCTGAGGTCTGCTGTGGCTCAGAGGAGAACATTTACTACCACTACTCTAAATAACCCTGCTAAAGAAAGAACAACTGGTCGTTTGACTGCAAGGGCTGGGTTTAAAGGTCAACGTCAGAACAGTTCAAATTCCAAACCACTGTTGGATAAACTTTCTCAGCTATCATGTAAGAGTCAATTATCAAATGCACTGAAATCAACTTTCACACCCTCCAAGTGCACAGCAGCACCTATTAAGTCAGAGGGGAGAGTAGGGGTGTCAAAAACAAACAGGTCAGCCGGTCCGCCCACTGACAGGTCCACAAATCAGAGATCTGTGAGTAGCCAGCCTTGTAAAGTTGCTTCCCAAACATCCCTGGCGCCAGCAAGCAGGTACAGTTACAGAGCGGTCAGCTGGGTTACCAGAGATGCTGTGGCTGAGCCAGGCAGGAAATCCAAGACATGTAAAGAGACACAGAGCAAGAAGGGACACAGCTCAGTAAATGTACCTCCACAGCCAACTGGTATAAAAAGAGCTGAAGCTCCAGTGATGTCACAGACGGTGCCGCAGCCAGCCAGGGCCATCAGCCAGGCCACAGATGGGAAGATGCCCAAGGCACTGATCAGGGTCATTCCACAAACTGAGGGGAAGAAACTGACGGCTGCCCAGGAGGAAAGAATGTAAGTAGTACAATTACAGGTTAACTGTATAGAATGAAACCATGTTATGGTACCATTGTGTTTTTAATATCCACTCTTTACAGCATGTGATACAAAGTAGTTGGCAGCATCTGGTCTCATCTGTTTGTACTTCTGGGAGTGTGCTATTTCACATGCTCCCATTGGACAATTGTTATCTGCCAAATCTGCTGCAGCCAGACACACCAACAGTGTGATTTGTTTCCACATTTTTCTAACGTCCATTAACTCGATAAAGATGCTTTTCTAGAGAATTAGTAGGCCAGAGACCCTGGCAACCTGCATTTTTTTTCCATTTTGTTTAAGGTTAAGAAGAATTAAAATTCCTTTTCTTTGTGTTTCTGTTTTTCCCGGAACCTGGATAGTGTCAGTTAGCTGTTGCCTGGAAGTCGCCGGCACTCTATCAGAGGATGTTTGTATAAAGCTGAGCCTTTCTCAACTTCCCCTGGTAGTGTAGCTGGGTCCTTTTTGAATTTGTCAAGCCCAGTGTGAGTGCAGGGCTGCAAATTGAATTCCTATGTGTGAATAACCCTTTAGGTTTGACTTGTGACTTGCTTCATAAGGGCTGTTATACCTCAGATCTTTTTGTAACTCACAAGGAAAGTTGCGATTAATCATATCTCAATGATATGGTAACATGTTGTGCAAGTTTCTTTTATTCAAATTAGTGATTCTGGCAAGGCAAGTTAATTTATATAGCACATTTTCATACACAAAGGCAACTAAGTGTTTATCAGTTAACCTCTGGGCAACACTAGCTAACCAGTCCCTGTAGATCTGAGACACCTTCCAGGCTTGTACTGATCAAAAATACCTGTGATGTATTTTTGGGCCTAGACCATTGAAGGACTTACAGACATTAAGTAAGGCCTTAAAATGAATTTGTTGTTTAACTGGAAGCCAGTGCAAAGATCTAAGAACTGGAGTAATATTTGTTCTGATTAACCAATAGTCAGAAAATGGGTTTTGCATTTAGCATCAAGAGGTTTTTCTGGTGTATTAAAAGTGCTATTGCTTTGAAAATCAGTGATAACATACAATTATGATAACAGTAGACACACTGACCTATATGGTATACAACTGACAGTAAAAAAACAAAATCCCTGGCAGTTCAGAGAATGGAAATGTACAGTTAAAGTGTTTGATTGGTTCTCTGGGCATGAAGAGACTATGCTTTCTCTGGCTGACATTGATAAAGTCTGTGTGGGTGGGCAGGCACTGTTTTAATTCCCACCTGAGCTTTCTGTGACAAGCTTTGTGTGATTTTACAAAGAAAGACGAAACAAACTGCTACTTTCTGTAAAGGAGATGTAGGTTTTGATGAAAATTAGCAGCTGTAAATGTTGCGTCAAATTAAAGGGCAACAGGACACTCACAAATATGAAGAATCCACATCAGTATGGATCATCAGATGAGACTGAAGTACAGTATCTCCTCTTACACCTCTACATGTTATTTGTTTGGTAACTAGGACTGTAACAGATACAAGCTGCAGGGTTACACAGAATTGTAAGTACCATGAAAATGTGCAGTGCTTGGTTAAACATAAGATTAATTTGTCCCCTTAATTATTATCTTTCTCTACTGTGCTGCCTGAATCAAAAAGTCAAAATGTTGAACTTTGCACCCTCTGCTCTGTTATTTGGGCTCAAGGAGAAAACTGCAGGAATGGCGGGAGTCTAAAGGGATTTCGTACAAACGTCCTCCAATGCCGGTGAAACCTCAGGTCAGACGCACGGTGGCGGTGCCCCAGCCATTTTGGACTGCCATGATGGAGGAAGACGAGGCCCACTCTGTCATCTCCGCCATAGACCGGTCCCTGGCTGACTGCATCAAATTGCTTGGAGAGGTACTGTAAATAGTTTGGAATGAGGGGTTTTTCCCCTCATTGTTTTACCGACCAGTTTAATCTGATATAATTTCCCACTAGATGTTACATTTCAGTGGAATTTATGTGGCTGACATTGAAAAACACTTTGAATGGAGATTGTGTAATCAGAGGGAAAATGAGGACAAATCAAATGAAGGCCGAGATGTGCTGAGAAAGAACTAGTTTGACCTTGTTGGAAGAGAAAAGTGTTGATACTCGGTAAAAGCCTGTTGCTACACAGAGGAGTAAAATAAATGACATCATGCTTGCTTTGTTTTTTTTTTTTCTGCCTCCACAGGACTGCCCTCCAGACCAAGTGAAGGAGGTCCTCTCACGGCTACCGGAAGTGTCCAAGAAGTTTGCCAAATACTGGATCTGTCAGGCTCGTCTGATGGAGAAAGACGGCAACCTGGATGTCTTGCCCATGTTTGAAGAGGCTGTACGCGTTGTGTTGGAGGTAGACACCCATGATATCCAAACTGCAGAGAGATTACACTTAAGAGTAGGGCTGTAGGGAGATTTGTAATTTTGTGATGTTGCAATAGAAGAATTTCTCAATATTGCTGTGGGAGTGCGATGGTGTCTACCAGGATATTATGTGTGGTTATTTTGATTGTATAACTGTGTTCAGGACATAGAACTTGAAGCTGACATAGCAGATGCTCCATCATCACCTTTTAGAGCTGACACGACCACCAGACATATTCTCTGGATAAACCTGCCTAGGGGCTACTAAAAACACTGATGATCCACTTTTAATATGGATCGTTTTGCTTACATGATCCACCTGCTGCAATAGTCGGTTGTTTTATTTAATAAAAGTACTGCTACTGACTGCTGCATTATCTCTTATATATATTATACAAAAATACACATTATTTAGTAAGGGACATGTCTTCATGCTTTTTCTTCAGTATTTTAATATCATGACAAATATTATCATACACTTTTTATTGTGGCAATATCGTACCATGAGTTATTAGCATTGTTGTATTCGTATTTAAGAGTAATGTACCGTTCTTAAAGATGCCCAGTGGAGTTCACCATGGGGTCTAACAAATGTGTTGAATGTGTTTCCTTAATCATAACCCCCC
>NW_018128256.1:90892-97624 GCF_001952655.1 Monopterus albus | reverse complement strand
TCGACCCCCGTCTAAAATGAACAAATCCTTTTCTGTGTTCCATGTTTTTCATCCAGCCAGTGGACGAGCTGCGGACTGTAGTCTTTGAGATTCTGAAGAAAAAGGAAGTGATCCAAGGTAGCTGACCTGTATGTCTCATGTGGTGTCATTCCAATTACTCACGTCATGAATAAGCAAATTAACTGATTCCAATCGGTACCTAACATGGTCTCATTTTGTTGTAAGTGCAAGTCTGTTTTAAGTGACTTTGACTTTAGATGTTCATGTTTTTGTCAGCATCTGTGGAAAATGAGACAGAGGAGGACCAAATTGAAAGCACTGGTGAGGACTACAACAACCCCCTGAGGACCCCTAAACCCACCAGAGTCCTCATCCACGGGGAGAAAGGAGACTCATCAGTAGTCAAGTACAAGATCACAGCCACTCCTGGGTGCGTTTGAATCGTTACAGTGTCCAGCAACTGACTACATTTTTAATTGTAACATATTGTGTTAGCTAGTTTTGTTAAAATTAGTTCTGCTTTGTAAGTAAAAAAATCTCTTGTCTGTGACAAAAGAAAGAAAAGTGACATTTTCCATATTTTTGTAGCCTCACACATAAGTTAACAGCATTAGCAGTAATTCAGATTAGTAACTTGCACAAATTTTTGTAATGGCTAAATAAAGGACAAACGAGGGACAGAAATCAGTGTCTTCACCATATAAACATCTGAAAGAAGAAAGATTCAAGCATGATGCTTCCTTCTTACTGCTTAATAAAATCTGACGTGTTTATCTTGTATTAAAATTCTGTTCTAATGTTTGTGGATATACAGTGAATAGTGTGACTTGGATAAAGTTACACGTAGCCTTATCAGACAATAGCTTTATGCCAGATAAGCTCACTGGACAAAACATGCAGGTGTGACCCGAACTGTCTGAAGGTCAGTTTACTATTGGTCCATCAATTAGTGAGGTTACTTAGGAACTAATTTGCACACATTGTTCAGAATTATGATTGATTTTTGTCCTCCCCCCCCCCTCCTTTCAGTGGCCCACCAAGCCAACAGAGAGAACCAGTGCGGGTGAATGGACAGGAAGTCCGCTTTTTCACCCCGGTTAGACGCTCGGTGCGAATCGAGAGAGCCTCACTCCGATACCCTGTGTCACTCCAGGACCACGATCTTTGTGTGGCCTCTTACAATGACCTGATCTCCGAGGAGGATAAAGAGAACAGTGAGGAGCACAAGGGTGGGGAAACCAGTCCTGCTCACCACACTCCAATGTATGTCTACAGACAAAACGAAGCACTTAAAGACAAGGTGCTAGTCCATGTAGTCTGTGATGAAGGCATTTTGCCTTAGGTGCTTAGTTTACCTCCAGTTTGTACAGACAATTCAGATGCTAAGCATTTGTCACTGTTCACATGGTGGGGAACAGTATAACCCAGTGTGCATGTGCTGTTACGCTTCAGTCTTTCTCTGAAAAGACGGTGAGTTTTATTCTCGTAATTATACTGGGGGTGGGAATCCTAGGCGGACTCAACGATTTGATTCGATTCCAATTCTTGGTGTCACGATTCGATCCAGAATGATTTTCGATTCAATTAAGTAGTAAGCTAAAAAATAAAAAAAAAACGTCCACGTGCTGCACTGACTTCACAGTCGGGTTCCGCCTTTTTTAAATTCTGTCACCATTGTTCCAAACAACGATTTAGAATGGTTTTGGAAGATTTGATTCGATGCTTTCTCCCACCCCTGAAAGTTACAAGCATTTAGTCACTGAGCATCTTATTTTGTATATTTGCTAACGGGGTTAATGGGGGTGTCCTTTTGGGCCCTGTATGATCTTATTCCTTCAAATACTGTGTACAGAATAATTTAAAATAAACAGCTTTGTTTGTAAAAACCACATACATACTCTATGTACTTCATGCTTTATTTATCCATATCTGGCTTATGGACCTGTCTGGGGTGGACCCTATCGCCCTGTGTCAGCTGGGATCGGCTCCAGCCCTCCACCACCCTCTTCTGGATAGGTGGTATATTTAATGGATGGATGCGTTGCATTTTGAGTCCCCAAGCTATTGGTGGGTTTTTAAATCAACTTTTTAAACATGTTTTTTCTTTCTACTCTAACACTGAATCGTCTGTGCATCAGATGAACCTGACAGTCTGCTTCTGGAGTTTAATTGCATTCTATTTTATTTGTATAGCACCAAATTACAACAAAAATCATCTCAGGGCACTTTACATAGTAAGGTCTAGACAATACTGCTACTCTTATTATTATTAATATTATCATTATAGTGGAAAAGACCCAACAAATCCCCCTTGAGCAGAACTTTGCGACAGCGGGGAGGAAAAACTCCCCTTTAAAGGAAGAGACCTCTGACAGACCCCGGCTCTTGGTTGGCGGCCTTCTTCCTCGACCGGTTGAGGTGAGTGGACAGAAGAGAGAGAAAAGAAAAGCAAAAAGCAACAAACACTGGGCAGGTTGATGTGGCCGGTGACTGCTCATCAGAAACGTAGGGCTCCCTGTAAAATTCATAGTGTAATAATTCTATATAAAGTGATGTTACATAGGATGTAAAGAGATGCAGTAAGTCAAGGGTTCTCAGATAGTGGTCCCTGACCCATGTGACCAATAATGTAGATTTACTCTAAGAAGCATGTTTCCACGTATTACCTTTTGTTGTGAATAATCATGTCATGTCCATGCAAATATATATCATTTAGAAAAGCAAGGTGATTTTCAGGATTAGAATAGTGCCCATCCAGTTTATCCGCCCCACTGCAGCGGCCCTCTCTTTTGGTGGTCCCTGGGTCACAGTTAGTTGCAGTATATCATAAGTATTTGTGAATTCATAAATGTCCATTGATCACAGTTAATTTCCTCCCTCTCTGGTTACCTTGGTGCACATACCTCCCCCAGGGGAGTTGATGCAGGTGTCGAAGCGATTTGCACCTTTGACTAGAAGGATTGTTTCTCATTTTGCCTTAGAGGATGTAACATGCAACACATTCTTGTTCCAGGGTCTTGTATAGCTACTGAGCTTTTGTGGAGAACATTTTGGCATTTCACAAGAAAGCTCTGTTACTTGATGCTGTAGGATATGGTCCGTCTTACCATGCTAACTCTGAGAGATGAGGCAGTCCAAGTAACTTCAAAACAGTGCTGAGTTATTCAAAGGATCACAGGTAAAATTAACATTACACACTCAAGTATCTTGCACCTCCACCATGCACGCAGGCAGATGTAAGATGGAAGACCCTGAGCCCACCAGGCCTATACATTATATCCCCTCGGTTGGGCTAGCCCCATACTACACAGAAACGTCAACCGAGATGTGTCTGTTACCAGCTCTGCAGCTGGTCATAGCAGTAGTCAAAACATGAAGCAAATCAACGTGTGAATGTGTATGTCTGTTGGTGAAGTGGTGTGTAGCTAAAAACATTCTCACGACCTCTAGTACATGTCGTGACTTAAACATAACATATTATGGCTAAGGCTACAGTTATACATGTCATAATAATATTAAACACCCTGTCTGCTGACAGTCATCAACTCTTCTCTCTAGTTATCCTTGACCAGATGTACCCTGTAGAAACTCATAAGCAGGCCTAAGCATTTAACAGTCTAACTAGACACCCTATCTCCACTAACATTTCTAATACATAAAGTATCTATCCAATATCTATCTGACTAAAAATACCTAACAATGCCCTGGGGTGAGAGCGTGCTGTGACCAGTCTCGTTGCTCTGTGTCAAATACCAACTGAAAACAACTGTGCCTCAAAGCCAGAGGTATTCTTTAGTGTCTGTATGAGATGGAAAAGGTATTTGACGTCCTGATAATAAGAACAGGCTTTAATACATTTGTGCTCTATTGCATGGTTTTTTACAGAAGTAACTCCTTTTTTTTGTTTATACAATCTGAATCAGAGGGGATATTCTGAGTAATTCAGCTGACAGGGGTGATGCTATACACATTTCCTCAGAAATGTTAAGCCATGGGGAATTGCATAACGTGTGTGAGAGTGGACAATGTTTTTAGCATATTTTCTTAGCTGATTCTAAAAAGCACTGTATACTTGAACATATCGTAGCCTACCATGTTTGTGTATGACAGGAATAATCATGCAATTAAACAGACACTAAATACTGTGTTGTGAAAGTCGGCTTTATAAAAAAATATCTTGATGGGAGCATCAACCACTGATACAGTATCATGTGTCAAGCATGTGTCACCAGGGGCCCGTTTCAAGAAGGAGGTTTAACAAACTCAAGAGTTCAAACCTGAACTCTGAGTTGACTTACCCAGAGTTGGAAAACTTGGAGTTTTCGGTTTCAGAACAGCTGAAAAGAGTTGGTTTAATCAACTCTGAGTTGTTTGACTCAGAGTTAGGCGCGTGCCACGCGACTATAAAAAGCCCTGAACAATGGAGTGAAGAAATTACGAGTCACCATGGCAACAGGACCAAGCCAAAATAGGTCCGCATTTTTCCCCGACAGAAATGGATGTGCTACTACAAGCATATAGTGACTACGAGCCCATATTTCGTAAAAAAAAAAACAACACGGCTGCAGCGGCGAAAGAGAAAGAGTTAGCTTGGGGGAAAATAGCTGCCCGAGTCAATGGGTACGTTTACATTTTAATCATACAGTGTTCGGTGTAAGTAATTACTAAATAATGTTAGTAATGTTATTATTTGTCACTTGTAAAGTAAGGAATGGTTCTTAATTCTTCAATAATTGAATGAGTAACTTCAGTAATTGCATAAAATACCGATTTTTGTACGAATTAAAAGTGCAGTTTTATGTCTACCCTTTCTTAAAATTCCTATTGTGGTTGATATGGGATTTGTAAAGTAATGATTAATAAATAATCCAGTATGTTTTATGGAGAGTAATTATTACATTAATCAAAATACTTTTTTAAAATTGACCCAACACTGATGTAATAATATAAGAATTGAATTTTAATTTTCATGTAGGTGCATTGATGGGAATATGTGTGCCATCAATGCATCCAACCGCATTAGGAAATCCTGAAGGGGATTCTAATTATTAGTTTATTTCCAGAGGTCACAGCAAGATGTTATTAACTGATCATCATTTGTCGGATTAGCCTTGCTGAAACGAATTCAATACCACTAACCTGCAATCCTGTGAAACTCCTCTTTAATGGCTCTGAGGGGTTTGTGCCCAGGAAACACAACAAAAATTCACAGAAAGCGCTTGAGGGCGCGGCACACTTTCCGAACTATTCTACATACTGTGGCCTTACTAATGTGCTCTGCATCCCCGATGTTATAAAGAAAACTGCCGTTTGCAACAAATCGTAACGCAACACAAAGCATCTGCTCGGATGTAAGAGCACGGCCACGATGGGTGATGTGTCTGATGTATGGGTGGATAAGATTATTGATATATGTTATGGACTCTCTAGAAAAACGGTACCGCTCAAATAAAAATACATGGGGATATGACAAAAAATCAACTTGTGGCCTCAATATCCTCTCCTGACGTAAATTAAATTCCCTGCGAATTAATACAGCCTCCTCATCTACAGGATCCTCTATAAATGGAAATGCCATTTTGGTCTCTGCGTGACGGAAACATGTGCAATCTATGAATGTACTGAAAGATTAAATGAGGTAGGCCTATTTAAACACCTTTCACTTTAAAAAGGGGCGGAGACCGGAGGAAACTCAGGGTTTACCGAACAAAACCTGCTCCCAACCAGGTTAGGTTCACAGAGTAAGTTGCCATAGTAACTGACTCTGAGTTTAGATTACCTCTCTTTGTGAAACGGGTTTAACTTACCCCGCTTTCACGAGTTTAAGTTACCTCCGTCTCTGAAACCGAAAACTCAGAGTTTCCCTCATTTCGGGGTTAACAAACTCTGAGTTTCGACAAAACCGCCTTCTTGAAACGGGCCCCAGATGAACAGTTGATAACACTGGCCAACAAATTTTATGAAAATTTTTGTTTCCGCTAAAATTTTTGGTGAAACCAATAGATTTTTACACTGAACACAAATATGTAATCGGAATTTCAGTATCACGCAGGGGTTTTAAGAAAACTGCATTTATGTCTCTAGCAGCACAGGCCTACGCTACGATATACGATTTACGATGCGATACCCAAGCAACATGAAAGAAATCTAAAAGTGTTTTGCCTCAGATTTTCACTTCTAGTCACTGCCCGATGCCTCGCGTATCAGTGTCCAACAATAGTCTCCCAATAATAGTACTCGTTCTATGTTAGCACCCCCAATTTTCAATTGAAGTTCATTATGTGGTCTACGATTCCCAAATACCATATATTTAGTTTTCTCCAAATTCAAAGATGGTAAGTTGCTATCGCACCATTTCTTTATCTTCACAAATTCCTCTGAAACCCTTCCCACGAGTTGCTGTAGGTTTTCATCAGATGCCCAAATGGTAGTATCATCAGCAAACAAAACCACTTTGACTATTTCAGAAACCTTACATATATCATTAATGTATAATATAAATAATTTAGGTCCCAAAACAGAGCCCTGAGGCACTCCACATACAATATCAAGCTCACTCGATTGGTATTCACCCAACTTCACAAATTGACGCCTCTGTGTCAAATAACTTCTAATCCATTTCCAAACATTTCCTCTGATCCCATATTTCTCTAACTTATCCAATAATAGTTCATGATTGATTGTATCAAATGCTTTTTTTAGGTCAATAAATATCCCCATCGTATATTTTTT
>NW_018128256.1:88001-88979 GCF_001952655.1 Monopterus albus | reverse complement strand
GGTGGCCGGGCCTGCCACAATATGAACGGCATGTCCGACAGATATGGAAGGGTGGATATTGCCATTGTGCAGCAAAACGGCCTTCAAACTTAACAGTGATGAGTCAATAAACAGTCACCATTCTTTTGGGTGATGTTCACATCCGAGATCAGAAAGCAATCCATCGATGTCACTGCAAAAGGTCAGACTGTCAACCTGTCTGAAGAATTTTGTCAAATCTTCATGACGGTGCCGAAAAAATAAAATTTTTGTATCTGATGACAACAGGTTCCACCCTTGCAACCTTGATCCAAGCAGTTCTGCTTGACTCTTAGATAAATTCAAATCTCTGACAAGATCGTTGAGCTCTGCCTGAGAAATTAAATGAGGATCACTGGATGTTGATGGTTCAAAATCTGGATCATTGGAGCTGCAACAAGGGTCAATCGGTTTGTCTAGCTCTGTCTGCTCCTCTTTGTCCTCCAGCGTCCACGTCTCTGGCGGTTTTGGAACAGGAAGACTGTCATCGTGTGGTACTGGTCTCATTGCAGAGGCAAGGTTTGGGTACTCAATAAACTTCCTGTTCTTGGAAGAAAATCCTGAGACATTCATCATGCAGAACTAACAATCAGTTACATGATCCTTCTGCTCCCTCCAAATCATTGGGACAGCAAAAGGCATGGATGGACGCTCACCCTTCAGCCAAGCACGCAGACTGGTAGCACAAGATGCACAACATATATGAGGAGTCCATAATTTGTCCTGGTCTCCAATTTTGCATCCGAAGTATAACTCATATGCCTTCTTTATGAGAGCTGTCATACTCCGCTTCTGTGCTCTATGTGCCTAATCCGTGTTTGGCACATAGAGCGCATGCATAGCACCCGGTCTTCCCATCACGCCCCCAGTACTGACCAAACATGACTCTGTTTAGCTTCTGAGAGGAAGCTAAACAGACAAGGAATTATGAAGGAAACAGAGAGAATAAGATGGGAGGTG
>NW_018128256.1:61674-69474 GCF_001952655.1 Monopterus albus | reverse complement strand
TTAACACTGTTATAATTTTTTTTAGTAAAATACGTGTGTGGTGTAGAAGAGAATCATTTATTGCTTGCAAACCAATGATGGTAAGATGATGTCATGGGGTAGGACTGGATAAGTCTGACTTCTTCCTACTCCATTCAAGCATGTACTAGGTATAAGCAAATTGATATTGGATTATGTGTGTTGTCATATCAACTGTCTTTACATGCTTGAAAGAATAAATCAAATCAAATCAAATCAAGTTTACCGGGCAATGAGCAGCGCTGTTTCAAATTAGGCCATAAAAATTTAAAATGGCTCCTGAATTTTGGCCAACAGCCTGTGTGCTCTCGTGTGAGAGTCTGTCAACACCTTTACTATTATTTTAATTAACGACTTTTATTGTGCGCATATTTTAAATACATGTTTAACCAAATTACTACAAACTAAAACATGACAGTTGCTGAAGTCTCTGTTTTTGCACTCATCTTGGTTAAATGCTGAATCGAAGCTCGAGGCTCGCGTTTAACATTTTGACTAAAATATTTACCTGTTTTCCTTCTGTCGTCCTCACCTTCCTCTCTTTTTACAGCACATGGGTCCTTTTGGGACAGACAAGAAAGTCCACATCTTTGATCTTCCATTATGTTAGGTAATTTCTTAGTTAGATAGATATTGATTAGAGATCTGTTGTATTAGAAGACGTTAGTGTAGCCAGGATGTCTTCCTCAGGCTGTTAAATGCAAGGTTAGTTAAAGTAAAGAAAGGCTGCAGGCAGGGATAAATGTTATTATGACGGTAAAAGTAACCATAATATTTGTCTTAATGTGTAATGTTATGTCAAATTGTTTTAGATACACACCACGAAAACAACAGCCACACACCTTGACTTTTCCTCATGTTTTGGCTGACGTTATGGTCAGCTGCAAAGCTGAGGGACGTCTCGGTTGACGTTTCGGTGGAGGAGGGGGCGAGCCAACTAAGTGATGATATTGTATAGCAATTCTGGGTTCTGGGTCCTTGCTGCTTCCGGGCTGCTTGGGCAGCCTGGGGGTTGGAAGATCTCTGGACTGGAAGTGTTAATTCTTGCCTGTGACTCTTTGAATAAACCAGCACGGTTATATTTTTTATATACTCAAGTGGTCTGAGTCGTCCCTCTGAGTTCCTGGTTTGAAAGAACCGGACGAGGCTTTATAATAGAATAAAGCCTTTAATTACCTGCTACAACAATGTGCTTCTGATAACCCTGGTGGTATATGCTTGTTGTTTCCTTTCATTTTGAAATTAAGGAGCATAAATACAAAAATCAAGTTAATATAAAATGTTGATATATTTCTAATATGTTGAAATGTTTTTTTAAAGTGAGCAGTAAAGACATGAAAATAAATGTCCTGGGATTCATGATTTGCACCCTGGTCACGTTGCACTCCCACCATCCTCCTGTTCTTTGCCCTGGTGCACTTCTGTGTGTTTGACCCTGTTCAGTATCCAGAGAAAGCTGCGCATTCAAGGGTTTATGGAGACTTTATAAAGTGACTGGAACTTGTCATTCAGGCCCTTTTCAGCAAGTTACAAGTAACAGTTAATGAAAATAGAACAACTCTGTTAGTTTCTGCATTTTGGAGTTAGCGATATCACACGTACTTTGAATAAATCGGGGCACACGGCCATTGGGCCCGCCTGCTTCATTGTTTTACCATAGTTCATTCCGGAAACTACGATGTCGGTCCATCCCCTTGCTCCGTCCTCTTGGCACAGGCCACAGCTGCGTCAGAACGCGGGCTTGGCTACTTAAAGAGTTTCCCTGGCTGCAACCCTCAGCTGTACACTGCCACAGCCCTAAAGACTCCTCAAAAGATTGCCACTGAGGGTAAGAGACAGCTGCATTATTCTGAACATTCACGTTATCCTTGCATTCCTCTTAATAACCAAGTGTTGATATTGCGCGGTGCCGTTGTTTCCCTGTAGTCCTATATATATCCATAATAAAACGAAGTAAAGATGCACGCTGCGTGCATCAAACGCTTTGTTCTGTAGCATTAATAACTAGTTTTAATGAGGACTCTTCTTATAGTGCGGGGAAAATAGCTAACATTATTATGTATTGTGTTCACGTTTTTCCAGATTGTTCACATGTTTCAGTGCTCCCAGGAATCTGTTTTGCACTTAGAAAACAAACTTGAAGCCAGTGTTTATGTCTTTAACCCGAGCATGTGCAGCAGTACACTGAACTGTGGGAAGCACAAGCTTTTCATCTAAGACCTCATTAATGTTTTACTTAAGCTGCTGGGTAAATAAACTACAACAACAAATCACATTTGCTTGTTAGTGAGCTTTATTTTTCATTTTTGGCTTTTTATTAGGGTAAATATTCTAGAGGTTAACATGCACCATGGAGCTAGAGCTGAAACAGTTCATTAGCTGATTGGTAGCAAAATAATGAGCTGCTATGTTCTATAGTTGTGAGTTCAGTCTGACCTGTTTGAAGGCTTTGGCGTTCTGGTAAGATTGAGAGGATATAAAATTGTTCGATGATGAAGAAAAAGCCAATTGCACAAATTTGTTTTTGGTTTTTAAAGTGTTTCTGTCCTGTCCACTGTTGACAGAACGTGACCAAGGAGACAGCATGAGCAACGAGCAAATTGTCCTGATGGTTAAAGATGGGAGCTATGTGACAGTCTCGATGTCCGGTGATGTGCCGAAGCTGCAGGCTCGTGATCTTCAAAAAGAGGGTACAGTTGTTTTCCTAAAATAACTGATGAACTGTTTTTGCAAAGGTACCGATATGATGATCCACTGATCTGCATGTAATGCACTCCGTCCTGCTTGTGCCACAAAAGTCTTTATAAAGGACTTTTTTGCAGTGTGTGGCTATGAATCTGGTTTTGAATGTCTGTGATAACTTTGTTGACTCAAACGTGAAGTAAACGTGCCATTTCGGTTTCTGTCCTTAGCCTTGGTTCACATATGGTGGCGAGAAAACAAAAACAAGATGGCTTTTCGTTTCCTGCACGGCAATGATTCATATTTGCCTGTGGTGGACAATAATAACCTTAAGGTAAATATACACTGTATTTATTGATTTATTTGTGTGTGGTGTTTTCAAAAGATCCATTCTGAGTGCAGCATCACTTGAAGGTGATTCAAAGGGCTGATTATAGCTGGTAAATAAAACAAAGAGCACCTGAAAACTGATATTATTCTAAGTCCATATTGTCTGGCTTCTTTCTGCCTAAAATGAGACAAAAATGCTGCTACACATCGTCTTTCTTGTGTCCACAGTTGAAGAAGGCTGCTGGTCATATCAGCCCAGATAAATTAAGCAGTAATTACTGGTTTAAGAAGATTAACCTGGGTGTTGGTGACCATTATGCCCTGCAAGCTGTTGCCACACAGCAGTATCTCTGCATCAAGAAACAAGAGATTGTCCTCCGTCAAGACAAACAGGACTGTGCTTCATTCAGAGCTGAAACCAGATCATGAAGGTATGGTTTTATTAATCAGATCAGAGTTGTTTTCTAGTTGCTCAGCGATGTAGAGAAACAAGATGAAATAGAAACATTAATGGCAAACTTTCACTCTCAGAAATCACCTTGGTGTTGTTTAGTTTAAGTTCAACTGGCCTTTACTGTTTCTCTTCTGTCATAATCTGTGTAAAAATCTGCTGGAATTATTTCTGAATCTGTTCGTGCGTCAGCTCTTACCCTCTCTCTGTCTTTTGCAGGCATCCACCAAGGACCTGAACTGAATTTAATGGTGCACTCTTGCAGTTAACTACTTATTAAATACTTCCACTAAGTTGGGTGATTTGTGAACAACAGATAAATGAAATGGCTTGAAACTGAGATAGCAGGAACCAAGATATGCATATTTTTAATCCCAAGTGTGACTTTGGAATAGTTACAAAAGTGACAAAACTGTTGGATCCTAAACTCCTCAACCTGTAATTCAACATTTTGTTGAACTTTTCCTGTTCGGAAATCATGTTTAACTCGTCTATCAAGTTCAATGCCCAGTTTGTCTGCCATCTGACGCCGAGGTAAACCTGACCGTTATCAGGAGGTTTATTTTAACTCCTCCTGAGCCTCAGAAGACATCATACAACTGTTTTCAAAGGTAGTAAACTGATTGCTATTTGGAGAATCGCCAGATCCTTGTTAATGTGAAAATATTCCTCAAATACTTTTGATGTGATGGTATGAGGAAGTAGAGGAAGGAGTATGTTCTAAGTGTTGTACCTCAGCAGTCTCATATTTATGGATTTGAGCAAAACCTATCTGACGAACTAAAACTCCACATCAGTCTCTACTGAAACTCCAATTCACTGATTAGGAGTACTGCTGAGCAGCTTGATTGAAACCTACCTACAAGCCTGATTTAGACCTTGACTTAGTAGTCAGATACTAAACATTCGTTTTTCTACAGCAGCAGCAATTGAACACTTTTCATCATGTGAAAAATCTACTGAACAGTCAAAGCTACTTCATATTTAACAGCATGTATATAAAATGTACAACTGTGAAATCCATTTAAACCCAAGAGAATTGTTTCATAACACTCTTGCTTTGTTTTGTTTACTGCTTGTGAACATTTATAGCATGCTTCTTCATGTCACACCTTGCTTTTGTTGGAAAAGAAAAGCTTTTTATAATCTTATTTTTCTACTAACGGTGTAACTAAATATAAAGGCAGTTTTTAAATAAATTATACTGTTTACCCGAATGGTTTCCTGATTCATTTTCCAGAGTACGGTAGTGCTGTAAGAGTCCTGTTTATTTTTAGAAAAGTGGTTACTAAAGGTTGGATTACAGCTGGGGCCACTCTGACTCTTGTCCCACACCGTCCAGACAGTTTGCTGTAGATATGAGATCTGTAGACGTGTGTGATCTGTTTCCAAATCATTGTAGGGGGTTTTCAGAAGTATAACAAATGTCCTGCATTTTTGCCATTGTCTAAACAAACTTATCAAACATATATTATGTAACATAAGATGTACAGCAGCGCTGTGGTTAGCACTGTCACCTCCGGGTTCGATCCCCGGCCGACCCGAAGCCTTTCTGTGTGGAGTGTGCATGTCCTGCCTGTGCCTGCGTGGGTTCTCTCCTGGTACTCCAGCTTCCTCCCGCAGTCCAAAGACATGCAGCTTAGGTTGACTGGTGACTAAATTGCCCATAGGAGTGTGTGGTTGGTTGTCTGCATGTCAGCCTTGTGATCGACTGGTGACTTGACCAGTGTGGACCCCACCTCTCACCCAGTGTCAACTGGGATTGGCCCCACCCCCATGACCCTGTTCAGGATTAAGTGGTATAGATAATGGATGGATAGACTGTGTGATAGCTGTCATAATTAAAAGAACTGACCCTTTTTGCCAGTGCTACAAACACACACTGATGCAAAGGTTTGTAACCTAAATTTACAACTTTATTGTACATGCCTTAACACCACTTTCCACTCGTCGCTGTGTCATTGTAACTCTGAAGAATGAACATATAACATGGATCACATATTACCACTGTATGCTGGCTGAGAGACTTAATGGGTGGGCATCTCTGGGTCTGCTCTATGACTTTCCTCTTAGTGAAAGGAGAATCTCAGCTGTCATTAACATCTGCTCAGCAACTGAAACTTTGTCCTGCGGTGTCCCTCAAGCTTCTGTCCTGGGTCCGATTCTTTTTATATTGTTGTTATTTCAGTTGCGCAGTTAATAAGTAACTTTACTGATATCCTATCACTGCCATGCAGGATTTATATCTGCCTCTGTTAAATCATTTCTGTATAATCTGGGACTTTGGGCAAAGATTTCCCCTTAGACCTTTGTGTAAATACACTGGTTCATTCATGCTTCTTTCATCTTAGGAATATTGCAAAGCTTCAGCCAGTTGTATTTCCTGTTGAAAGGGAGATGATTATACAAATGTTTGTCTTCACACTTGAACTACTGCAGTTCACGAGCCTGAACAAAAACTTCGAGTGATTGCCTGAAGTAAGTTCAAAATGCTGCAGCAAAACACTGGACAAGATCCTCAAAGCCTCTGCAACTCCCGTTCTGAACTCTTTGCATTGGCTTTCCATCAGTTTTAGAGTACAGTTTAAGATTCTGGC
This sequence comes from Monopterus albus, assembly GCF_001952655.1. Classification (NCBI taxonomy): domain Eukaryota; kingdom Metazoa; phylum Chordata; class Actinopteri; order Synbranchiformes; family Synbranchidae; genus Monopterus; species Monopterus albus. Next base: position 63,396 of record NW_018128256.1, on the reverse strand, counting down.
ACTGACTTTCAGGGCTCCTGTTTACATATCTGAGCCTCACACCTCCAGCAGCTCACTGACGTCACTAGACCAGGATCTGCTGGCAAGCCCACACACCAGACTTAAAACAAAAGGCCACAGTGTTTTACAACTGCTGTGCCCTTTGACAAATGATCTGTAGACACTGTGAGAATTTTTGAAAGGCAGCTGAAGACTAATCTAATTAAGTTAAGTATTTATCATGTGCTGGTTTCAGTGTTTTACTGTTGTTTTGAAAAGTGCTTTGTGACCTCTGTTTCTGAGAAGTGCTTTAAAAGTAATCTCACCTACAGTGACCTTACATATGTCATGCTGTGGCTAGCAGAAGCAGGAACTTCTTTCATGAATGTGCAGGGGAGACAGAAAAATTTGTCAAATGAACAAACTGTGCGACTCATAGATTAAGTATATTTAGTAATATTTTTTTTATATTTTATATATATATAGTAAGAACTTCTTTCATGAATATGCTGGGGAGACAGAAAAATTTGTCAAATGAACAAACTGTGCGACTCATAGATTAAGTATATTTAGTAATATTTTATTTATATTTTATATATATTTAGTAACTGAATATCATCTGGGGGTGTTTTTCAGCTCACATCAGTGCTGATTCCTCTATGACAACTGCAGCGAAGCAAAGCATTTTATTTCAGTTGTTGTATTATATATTTAATTATTTTCTTTGTGACTTTGACTGGATACAAACTGAGCCCATACTTTAAATAAATACTTGGACTCAACCTCAGTTTGTGTTACAAGATTTAGATGATGCCCTTTCTGTCACCGATTAGGTACAGTAGGTTTGCTTTGAAAAGTGATAACCACTGAAGGAGTTACACCCAAACAATAATAAAAATACAAGAGAAGCATTTAGTCCTTTCATGTTTGATCCTTTATGACTTAATACATCATTAGTTAAGTGCAGTATTTTGACCTTTACTGCCACAACAGATCAGAGTTGCTCAGCAGATTGTTTTGTGGAAGTGTGTCTCTTAGCAGTAGTCAGTGGTCCACACCTTGATGGTGGAATTTGCCACATCTTGATTCAGTCAATATCAAGTCAAAGAAATTCTTGCATTTCTTTCCTTAAATGGAAAATCTCACCCAAAAGCAGCACGCAGTCCATATTAAAACAGACAGGAACTCTGTAGAGATGCTACATGAGCACAGGAAGCCCTGAAAATACACAGAATGTGCAGAATATGCTTGTTTTTGTGTTATCTTTCTTGTGCATGTTTGATACTTTTGCTTGTCACTTCCTTATGTCACATAATGCAGGCCCTGCATTGTTGCCACTGCAAATGTGATCTTTCTTTTTACTTAACAAGAGATTTTACTGTGTTTGATAAAAGGAGATAAAATTTATGCCTATAAAACCTAATGGAAATGTTTGATCGACATTTGCCACTATAAGCTTGAAAATAGTGATGCTAAATGTGTTAAGTTTATATAAACCCCACATGGAATACTGAAAAGCAACATCAGGTTGGGCCTACGGAATGTATTCAGACCCCCTTAAATTTTTCACTCTGTAATATTGCAGCCATATGCTAAAATCATTTAAGTTCATTTTTTTCCTCATTAATGTACACACAGCACCCCATATTGACAGAAAAACACAGAAGTTTTGACATTTTTGCAGATTTATTAAAAAAGAAAAACTGAAATATCACATGGTCATAAGTATTCAGACCCTTTGCT
>NW_018128256.1:57608-60881 GCF_001952655.1 Monopterus albus | reverse complement strand
GCTTCACAACAACTTCGTGACTGTTCTTGAATGGCCCAGCCAGAGCCCTGACTTAAACCCAATTGAGCATCTCTGGAGAGACCTGAAAATGGCTGTCCACCAACGTTTACCATCCAACCTGACAGAACTGGAGGGGATCTGCAAGGAGGAATGGCAGAGGATCCCCAAATGCAGGGGCGAACAACTTGTTGCATCATTCCCAAAAAGACTCATGGCTGTATTAGCTCAAAAGGGTGCTTCTACTAAATACTGAGCAAAGGGTCTGAATACTTATGACCATGTGATATTTCAGTTTTTCTTTTTTAATAAATCTGCAAAAATGTCAAAAATTCTGTGTTTTTCTGTCAATATGGGGTGCTGTGTGTACATTAATGAGGAAAAAAATGAACTTAAATGATTTTAGCATAGGGCTGCAATATAACAAAGAGTGAAAAATGTAAGGGGGTCTGAATACTTTCCATACCCACTGTAAGTTACTTAAAGCAGGGGTTCAGTTTGTATCCAGTCATGGTCAAAATGAAATACTGAAAAACTGCATCAGTTGCTTCAGGAACTCCGCTTTAAGTACATCACTGCTGTTTATATAGTAGCACAATTAGTACATAACTGAGTGTTTGGTGAAAGAAAACCGGAGCATCCTGTTAACTTTGGATAAATTAGGCTGAGTAATCACACCTTTACTCTCCTGTTATCTCAGTGTAACAAACAGGGTTTGTCTGTATTTTAAAATATTATGAAAAAACAACTTTGTTATTCCAATATTACAAAAATAATTAATTTGTGATCTCAAGGCAACAAGATAAAATGAAACTGTTACAACCAGTAGTTTACATACTATTGCAGCTGATTAGTGCAACAAGATCTTGCTGCACTCAGTCACCTTTGTAACACTGGCGGTTTTTATTTCTGAGCTTTCATGCCAGTTGACGACCTAAGAGAAAAGAAGAGAGAGCCAGTGTTGGTTTGTCTCTGGCTGTTGTGCCAGTGAAGCACTGAAGAAATGTTCAGATACAGGGAGAAGACAAGTGGATATACAGAGACAGAAATGGGAGAGTGATCAAAAGAAAGTGTGTGTGTGTGTGTGTGTGCGTACGTGTGTGTGCATCATGCGTCTCTCAGCACATTGGTTCTGTGGAGCTGAGCGGATCTTTTCCTCCATTCATGCACAGGATTAAGATGATGTTGTGTCATGCGCATAGAAAATGTACCGTGTGTCTGAGTGCACATTTCTCTCACATGGCAACACGGGCTAAAAATAGCCCACAAGCCCCTAATTCACCACTATAGGATATTTGCTCGGCAGCGAGGAGTCCCTGGTTGCTGTCCTGGTTCAGTGCATCCATCTCCTTGGTTACCTGACTTCTGCATTGTCTCCCTCAACCCTTCTCTCATCACCAGCGCTCTCCACTTTGAACGCTTCCTTTTCCTGCCTCTCTCTCCTGCCAGCTGCTGATGGATTTTAGGCAGCAGGCTAAGCAGGAAACCCAGCAAGAGGAAAGACCCTTGCACAAGTCGCCACTCTCGTCCTTAAGCTTACACACAAACGCGTGGCTATAAGTAAGATGCTGATATTAATAGCAGTAATTTTACTTGTGGCATGTTAAGTTAGCAACGTGTCAAAACATTTATAAATGTTTTACCACCTTTTCGACTGTCTCGCTGAACTAAATTAGGTATCGAGCTAACAACAGCAGAACAGAGAATTGGTTTCCCATGCTGTTCCCTACAGAAAACAATGAATAGGCCCTTTGAGTACAGAGGAGAGAGTGCGTGAGTGAAAGTGTGTATGCAGGCATGTTCACACAGAGCAAATGAAGCTACGTGAGTCACGTGACCGCCGCTATTTTAACCCCTCAGTGTCGCAACTCTTCTGTCTTAAGGGCTCTGCTCACACCCAGACAGGGAGTAGAAACTGGGTAAAGGGATTTTAGGAAGCAGAAGTTAAGGTAATGAGCTTTGTGCAATGCAGCGTGGAACCATTCACAGTGATTGAAACATTCTAGGCTTCAATATTTTCATTTTTTACTTTTACAAAGTTTATCTGTGTTAATTTCCTTACCTTATAAACAGCTGAAAATCAAATGATAAAACATCCATTAGTATAAAAATGAAAAGCAGCACTGAAGCTGCTCTGGGGGCACATCACTATAAAGTCTCTGTTGTTTTATGTTAGTTTTGCTTTTGTCACACGCCGGTGCTCTGACTTTCTCTAACTTTTTGATGCATGGGAACGTGAACATGAAAATGGGTAAAACTCCAGTCAGCCTGATTGTGTTTCCTCTGTACTGCTCTCACAGTGTCATGTGTTACTGGCTGGCAGCACGTGCGCATGGTCGCATCGAACTGAGTGTGTGCGGATGTGGGAGGCAGGGCACCAGGTTTATTCAACACCTGAGCGCCTCACAGATATCCAATGCACAGTCTCCGCTACGTCTCGCTCCTTGCTGGCTCTGAATGATGGATGAGCAGCTTAGTGCGGCTTGTGTGTGTGGTGCTGCCATCAGGACACCAGGGCCGTGTCAGATAATCCCTTCTTTTACTGGCACCCAGCTCAGCAAGGTATTATGTGGCCTTGAGCTGCACAGGGAGGAGGGAGTGGCAAGTTTATGTGAATGAAAGCGTGTCTGCAAGCATGTACACGCAATGAAAATGAACATCTGTATGGCTGAAACATGAGGCTAAACTGAAGAAGTACAGTACATAGCAATGGACTGTGCATCATCCTCACAGAACACACTGATGGTGCTGTGCCTGAAACACAGGCAGGAACCACTGGCTCATAGATTCATGCTGTAGTCTTATTTCAAGGGTACAGATGATTCCTGAAGGTCACTCATTTGTTTTGTGTTTTCTGTTGATGCTGTGTTAAATTGTTAAAATTGATTTAGTGAAATATAAAACTGCGGTGTTCATGTATAAAGCTAGGAACAATTTATTACCCGGTGAAATTCAAAAATTGTTTAATGAAAGAGAAGGGGGATATAATTTAAGGGGTCAGTTAAATTTAAAAATTCATTCTATAAGTACAACTAAAAAAAGAGTTTGTATTTCTATAAGTGGGGTAAAACTATGGAATAAGCTAAGGGAGGACTTAAAATATTGTACTAGCATAGAACAGTTTAAATATAAATACAAAAGGGTTTGTAATGCAAGATACAGTATATGAATGAGGAGGTGTGATGGCAGATTAGACTGGAGTATTGTTGGTGTGGTGTATGAAGATAATATTTTATGTATAGACACTGAATATAAACTTGTGATTTGAATGGTGAT
>NW_018128256.1:55108-57461 GCF_001952655.1 Monopterus albus | reverse complement strand
ACGTTGGGTGCATGGCGTGGCTGGTCTGTGTTTAATTCAAGGGGCTGGTCGATGAGGAAATTGGTTTGTTTGGTATGTACAATGGATAGGGCGATGATAGGATGGATATATGGGGGTTGATGGGGACTTGCACTGCTGTGGGTCTGAGTGTCCAGTGTTGGGCTAATGGTACCACGCTCTAACAAAGGGGGTAGGACTAGATAAGTGTATACTTCTTCCTACTCCCTTTCAAGCATGTACTATTGGAATGTTGTGATGTCTTATGCGTATTTGTTGAAATGTCTAATCAATTTTGTTTTTCGCAATATCAATTTTCTTAGTTTTACATGCTTGGAAGAAACTTAAAAAAAAAACACTTCAACAACGATATTAGTGAACACCCAACCTGCACATTGTTTACATGAAAGGAAGTATTCTTATCATTCATCATCAAGATTGTGAAACTGTTGAGCTTTTCTGACGTATCCACACATCATTGCCATCACATTGGCTGCTGTTCTTCCTGTCGGTGTCACTTCTCCCAGCAAGTTTCACGACACGTTATGATTCTTTGAAACCAATATAGACGTAAGCCTTTTCTGCACAAAGCTATATTGCAAAACAGTGCATGATGACATTTCATTAGTGGCTTTGCATTTCAATGCAAGGTCAGTATTTCTCTGTGCACATCTCCGTGTTTTCTCTCAGCTGTGCTGCATGAGCATCACTTAATCTGGTGGCTGAGGTGTTACACAGAAATAATCACCATCTCTTTCTGAAACCTCTCAGCAGGTTGAGCTCTCACCACTCACATGTGCTTGTGTAAATGTTTTTTATTTGTTTTAGCATATCTATAAAATCTCCTTTAAATATTATATTTGACAAATGAAACTGGATGATTCTGCACTTCATGATTAAACAGTTGTTCTGAGCAGCCAGGTGGAGCAATAGCAAGAAGGGAGGGAAGCAGCTCAAAGAAAACTTCCAGTTAGGCCACTGAGTTCATTCAGTGTCAGGGATGCAACTCCAGAAAGTGTCACTGGATGGCGTCCTAAGGTCTGGAGGTGACACTTCAAGTTATTTACTGTAGGCCACAGCTTAATGGCCGATAACACTCTATAATGTGGTTCTAAACAGATATTTGTGTTCATGTATTACAGCAACTCCTGCCACAATAGGAGGCCCACGGGAAAAACAATGACATCACCGGGTTGCACGATCATAAATTACAGTAAAAACACAGTCTGTTATATGTTTATACTTTGCTTAGAAATGCTAAACAGGATGACTTAAGACAAAGTGTTGTCACTTAATGTTCTGGCATTTTAGACATTAACCATTATGTTTGAATAGAGTAAATGATGTGCTCAGCTGTAAAGTACAGCTGAGCACATCAAATCACTGTTTGTCTTGTGGCTTGTGTGACCTGGGTGGGGTCATTTTAAATGCATTGTGACATGTAATTTGTCTTTTCCAGTGTAGTGACCAGAAGAGGAACAGCTGGTTATCTTGATCTTCCTGTGAATCATCCTTTTGCTGTAAGTTGGGTGACTTTCATTACCTCTAGTAACAAACTGCGCACCAGGACCTGTCATGTCGGGCCTTTGTGGGACATACAGTAGTAGGTGTTGTAATATGGGAATCTTCAGCTCCTTTTAAGACAAGGAAGATCAAGATAACCAGCTGTTCCTCTTCTGGTCAGTACACTGGAAAAGACAAATTACTGTTTCACTGTCACATGGGTGTAACGTATGTACCTGGAGAACAGGAGACCACAGTGGACATACACATTTATCCCCAAAACAAATAAAGTAATAATAAACTCTTCATTTAGCTGATTTTTGATGCTAAGTATCAAATCATTCATGTTATGTAGAGAATAAATAAAACAAAATGACAAGGATCAGTGTTGTGGTTACATTCATTTTCCACTAGAATCTAAGTTTAAACTCAGATTTCTTTTTTACTGCGGGTCAGATTTTGATGCTCACACACTGCTTTCAGTTTTTTATCTTATTTTACTCAACAATGTAAAATATTGTTCAAATCAGCTCCAACACAACAACATTAAAAGGCCCTGTTTGTATATTTCATTAATATACACTATGTATATATATGTCTATATGAAAAATATCACTTTAAATGAGGCTGTTTTGCATTATGGGTATGTTTACTTCTAATACTTTGAGTACATTTTGCTGATAATATTACAAGTCCTCTTCACTGATTCACAGTAACGGCATGTTGTAGATAATATCTGATCCAAAGTGAAAATTGGCATCACCTGCTTGTAACATAGGTGTAATTTGTCTTTGCAAAAAATGATACCAGCGTCTGACAAAAATCTGATCTGCTGTGATGGCAGAGCAGGAAA
>NW_018128256.1:0-51279 GCF_001952655.1 Monopterus albus | reverse complement strand
CTGAGATCTACTATGATGCAAGAACGTCTCTTTGGACTTGCCATTATAAGCATAAACCATGTGGTCTCAAATCAGTTGTCATATGATGATGTTGTAGATGACTTTGCTGCAAGAAAAACCAGGAGAGTAAAGCTGTAGCAGGTTATGTGAGATTGAGGAGGTGATGGTGTAGTTTTTAAGTTACGGCAGTACCAAAAACACCACTAGAGGTCTTTGTAAGATCATCTTTTTATTTTTATTTAAATCCTTGTATTTTTTTGTGCCTACTCGTTTCTTTAATATCTTATTTTGCACAGTGCCGTATTTATATTGTATTTTTAAGTTAATGTCACTTGTTTACACTTTTTATTTTGGGAGTATTAATAGGTACTTTATGTAAGCTATTTATATTGTATTTCATATGTTCAGTTCATTTTTTTGTATTTGTTTCTTTAATTCTTTCTAAGTATTTTGAATGTGCAATTGCTTTATTTAAATAAAAGAATGTCCAAGACAAAGCTATTACGTTTCTTATGAGTATATACACTAGCAGTGGAATTTACTGCGATGCAATGGGGCGCCACCTGAAATCTTGCCTAGGGCGCCAAATTGGTTAGGGCCGGGCCTGCTCCACCCTGGGAACAGTGACTTTTGAGTTGATGCTTCAAGTACTATACATTTTGTTGATCACACTTTGGTGCTTTCATTCAAGTATTCAAGTATGAGTATTTTTAACTCATGTAAAACATCACATTTTATTAACTTTAAATAAAGAAGTCACAGCTACAAAATAAAGTTACGAAGGCACTGTTACTTCCCATCAGATAGATGCTGACAATTAACTGACAAGACATTTTAATATTTGGCTTATAGTTTAAGTCATTTTAAAGCAAAAAGGGACAAAAACTTTGTGGTCCCAGTTTGCTGGTTTTTATAGCATCATTTCACAGTTAACTGAATATCTTTGGGTTCTGAACAGTTTGTCAGACAAATCAAGCAACATGAAGACGTCACCTTGGACTAACGGGCATTTTTCTGTAACTTGTGACAAATTAAAGACAAAACAATTGAGATAATTGCAAACCTAATCTGCAGGTTAATGAAAATAATGAGTACACTCACTGACCTTGAAGCAGGAGTAAAAAAGAGACCACACGTCTCCTGAGCAAAAACCTTTTTTTTTTTATTTCTCGTTGAAAGGAACTTGGTAGAATATTACAGCAGAACACACATGACTGAAACAGCTGCCATTTCACGTAACACAGTACAGGAAGAAGGATGTAGTTCAATCTCATGTGTAATATCATATATAGTATATTTATATCAATAAAAAAGAAAAAACTATTGCTCCCAGGTGTTTTTTTCCATATGGCATTTCTCTGCTGTGTCAAAGTGGGTAAAGTAAAATTCAACGAGAGGTTTACACACCAAAGGAAGTGGGACAATGAAAGTGACATTCCCCAAAGCATGGGTACTTTGTGGCTTTTTAAAAAATTTTAGGCTGAGCAATAAACTTTAAATGTTTTTACCATTGCAAAAATCTAAATAAAACTTAAAACCACTCTCACAAAAAAGGATAAATACCATCATACAGCAATCAGAGTATGCAAAAGAAAAGAACACAAGGCAGCTCCGCATAAGAGCAGGCATGCAAATATGATCTTAAAAATAGGAGCACTAAAGACAGCCTGTTGATGATTGCAGGTGTTTGTGTTCGCGTCGTATGGCAACTGATGGAAAGCCAATTAATGACAAAACGTGGTAAAATGGGTGGACTGAAACGAGGGGACAAGTCGACGCTCTGTAAAGTGAACTGGAGTGCTGAGTGTTTGCTGACAAACTACTTCAATGAAGTTGTGTCAAGAAATTGCTATAACATACTCTGTTATCAATTTGTTGTACTCGTCTTAATTTCCTCTAAGGAATAAAAGAAATGTTAAGAAAAAAGCAGGTATGAAATATCACCCTGGACAGTTGCATCCAAGTTTAGTGTTTTAAATAAGCCACTTTAGGCAGCATTTATCTAATAAATGTCTCATATTTCTAAGACATTTCAATATATCTCTTTTGAAAAATAATTCTATCTATACTTGATCTTTTTGTAAGTAAATCTCTTCCAGTATGTTTGTTTTTTTTACTTTAGGAACAGCACCCCACTATGGGTTTTTATTTTCCAAAAGCACCTAATTTTTCTTACAATCAGACTGAACACAGCTTCAGTCATTAATGGTCAGAGTTCAAGATTAAAGGATCCAAATGGTGCACCCTAAATACATCAACAAGGTCAATTTCCTTGAGACCTTAGCTCAAGCCCCGCAATGTTAAGCTTAGCGCAGAAAAGTGTGACCAGTGCTGGAGGCCTGAGCTCACCGCATCCTTTTTGCCAAAGAGGTCACAGAAGTCACATGTGGCCCTGCATCATATGAGACATCATCAGTTGTCACCGACATCTCAGCTGCAGCAACTTGCTGACCAGATCTGCACCCAGAGCCTCTTGAGGATGATGCACAGGCCCAGGTAATACACAGATAGGACTTGCCAGCCCTGAGCCATGTGGGAGCAGGTCAGCACCTAGCACCTGAGGGATGCCCAGGAGGGAGAGGAGGAGGGGATGGAGGAGGAAGGAAGGACTGGGGGAGGTCATTTGGACTCATTTGGATTGTCCAGGAATCCAAATGTGTCATGTGCTTGTAACAGATCACCTTAAAGGAGGGACCTCGCTGGGCTGAGTGCATGTCCAAGGATGCCCCCTATAGCTGAAACCGGGGCTCTGGGTGTTGCAGGTCTGCCTGGGCAAGCTGTTCGTTACTGATCACTTTAGACAAAAAACACACAGCCATGGTGAGTGATGCAGGTGCGCTGTCTCACGCCCACTCCACACCTGCTGGTTTGAGTATGTGACACGTTTCACACTTCCTTATTTTCATCACACAGATACAGGTCAGCACCAGGTGAGCTCTTATCATTGGATATCAAGCAGGAAGTGGGACTGGTAACCTACTGCTGCCTCTTGAGCTGTCAGACTTAATTTGCTGGGCTACATGTTTGAGGTTATCAAATGGACAATCAATATATTTATGTATATATAGATATTTATAGTTTTATCAAGGGGAAATCTCATACAGGAGCTGACTACTGCAGTCCGCACTCATTTATCTATAACATCCACCTAAACTTTAGAACATGGATCTCTTATATAGACATTAATTTCTCAGTCAAATATACTTTTTATTTTACTCTGTTGTTTTAGCATTTAAAGTTCGATTCGTCATGCACAGAATAGCTAGTCGTTCCCCTCTCTCCGTTTCTCTGTGTATCTCCAGGCTTTGCATCATGTTGTGAGCTTCATCACAAGCAGACACCTCTCCGTCAATCGTCGTCCACGTCGTCGCCCTCCGACTCCTCTCCGGTTCTCCTCTCATACATCTTATCCCGGTGCCGCTCCTGGATCTCTTTCATTTCCTCGGCGTAGCGGCTGAACGCCCCTCCGAACTTGCTCCACGCCTTGAAGGGGATTGTTATAGAGTTTCTATAGCTGGGCTTCACTTCACTCACCCTTAAGAAAACTCCGTACTTGTTGGATCCCACGTCAAAGAAGAACCGCTTGGAGTCCACCATGATCGAGGTGCCCTCCGGAAGCTCGCTGTAGCCACCGGCCCCTCCGCCGCCGGCCAGCTCCTGTAGTCGTCTATTAACTTGGCCAAGGCGTCGCGGAACTCTATTAAGCCCTGGGCCGGGAGTGCAATGGTTTGTCCGGCTTGCAGGCCAGCCCCGGGGATGCCGCCTACTCCGACACCGAAGCCGGGGCCTCGATTGACGGTCTGTCGGATCCGGAGAAACCGACCCCTCTGGTTCTCCTTCAAGTCGAGGTAGTATTTGCGGTTCTCACGCACCAGGAACTCGCTCTTCAAGGCCCTTCTAGGCCCGGTGTCATCCCCACCGGATGACTGAGCGATCTGCTCCGGGGTACTAGGCCCAAGCTGGGCGTAGTGCTCTATGAAATCCCCCAGGTAGTCACGGAACTCTGCTGCAACTGACATAGAGAGGGTCAGTCGACTTTTCGAGCCTCCGGCGCCGACCTCGGCGATTTTGATAAACCGGCCTTTCGCGTTTTGCTTCACATCAAGGTAGAAACGTTTGTTCTGAATGTCCAATCGTTTCGAGGCCAGCTCCTGGGTCTCCGGTTCCCGCTGGTAATGCTGAAACCCACTGCCTCCTCCCCCTCCACCGCCACCGCCGCTGCTGCCACCGCGCTCACTGCCACTGTCCCCATCCGCCATCTTCGCCACCAGCAGCCCGTTTCTCTGCGTATCTTTGACCCTCACCCCACCTCCTTGCTTGGCGAGCTCGCAGAGGAAACCGGACGCTGGTTGCTGGGCTTTGATTGGCCACTGCAGCTGCCAATTACGACATCAGATAAGGAGCTTGCGTTTTCATTTGCCAAGTATCTGTCAATAAAACGTATTCTGCCTTCTGAATGACATTCGAGTATATGTTGTATTTACAATCCGAATACCAGCTATCCATGTCAGTAATAAACTTGTAACTATACATGCACCGGAGAATGGGCTCTTTGGTGCATTCACATTTTCCATAACCACTTTCCTAATGTAGTCGACACAAAACTTTGTATTTGAAGAGCTTGAAATTCAAGAATTAATTCCAACTATGGCCTCATGATTATGTATTTTGTACATTTTTAGACTGGATGCCCCTGGAAGGACACTCCCGCCTACTTGTTGGTTTCGTGCGCAAAGGCAGGCACGATGATCCTAGAGTGGGGGATGGGTGAATGTTGTGTAAGCTGTTTGGCGATTGGTCGACACAGACATTCGAAGTAACAACACGCACTCTGATTGGCTCTCTAGGCTTCCACGAGGGGTCGCACGCAAAAGATTTGCGAAAGGGGTTATTGTTTCTTTGCTTTCGGGAGCTGAAATTGTTATCCACTCAGTTCTACAATCAAATACCACAACGTTAAAATGGTAAGTGCGCGTCGGGCAATGGTAATTGCGTTGTAGATGCTGTCTGTTCGTTTTTACTTTAATTAATACACTATAGAAAGTGTTGCTTTCAATTTTTATTGAGGAAATTCGACCAGGACGTGTGTGCTTAACAAGCTCGCTACATAGCTAACTGTTAGCATTAGCCTCAGAAGTCCGAATTTTTTGCTTTTCTGTCAGAGGTAGCATAATACTGTTGCTGCGCTGTGTTTTTTCAGATAGTGTCTCTTTTGTCGAAGTGATGTGGCTTATTCGGAGATTACACTTTGTTTCACAGAAAAGTGCTCTTGAGTCGGAGTAGCCTCTGAAAGGTGGACTAGCAACCATTAGCAAGCTAAGTTTAGTTGGTCCATTGGTTTAACGGTAGGTAATTGGCTATAAGTGTTTGATATTAAGTCTGTAAACGCGTATAATAGGGTTAAGACGTTGCTGGGGTTTATTTACGACAATGCGACTCCATTAGACAACTTCGCTTTGTTGAAATTTATGAATGAAAACTTAAGCTGGCCGTGTTTGACGCGGCGGTTTGTTTTCTGTTTGTCGCGGGGTCAGCGGCAGTACCCCGCTTAAAAAGTTTCTAATGTTTTTGTCAGGATGGCTCCGTATCAGTTTCCCCTACTTAATCGTTTCATTGCTAGGCTGTTCATGCAACATCCGTCTACCATTAACGTCGCCTGCTTGGATTTCGTGTGTTTAATTTTTGATTGGCGGGAAAACGATAATAGTTTAACCGGGCATCTGTAACGGAACCTACTGAGCTGCTAATGTGCGTGTAGTGCCTGCTCTCTCAATTGGTCTCCCTTTTCCCCACAAGTTCATCCACTTCATTTGCTTATACTGGATCTGTAAATATTTTGCCCAAGTCGAAAATATGATGTGCTATTGTAGTGTTCATCTTTGTTATGTAGTGCTTACTCTTGCGCAAGTCCATGCACTGCAGCCGCTCAGATTTTTGCCTCACCTTTACTGCAGTTATTTCTCAGAATACGTGCTCTTGTTATTTCCTTGTGTAAACTTCCTGAGATCACCCTTATGCAGGCTGGTGGCAAAGCAGGAAAGGACAGTGGCAAAGCCAAGGCGAAAGCAGTGTCTCGTTCCCAGAGGGCTGGGCTGCAGGTAAATCTTCCTTCCTTTGGCAGTTTGTGGCTTTGCTTCACATGTTCCCTGATTGCAGAAAAAGTTGGCGTCTTTGTTTTACTCAGACCACTGACTTGTATCTATTTCGTGCCAGTTTCCAGTGGGTCGTATCCACAGGCACTTGAAGACTCGCACAACCCGCCATGGGCGTGTAGGGGCCACAGCGGCTGTGTGCAGTGCTGCCCTCCCACTGCTGAAGTAAACCACCCTTGTTTTATGCATATTTGTTTAACAGTGGCCCTGGGTGTTGCATCATACTGTGTTGTATTGTTTCTTTGTAGATTATTGCTTTTTCCATTAATATCCGTTCATTGTCATTTTTATTCTCAGGTACTAGAGTTGGCAGGCAATGCTTCAAAAGACTTGAAGGTCAAGCGTATCACTCCCCGTCACTTGCAGCTGGCCATCCGTGGCGATGAGGAGTTGGATTCCCTTATCAAGGCAACAATTGCTGGAGGAGGTGAGCTGACAGTTTCTCAAACAGATTAATTAGTTTTATTTTTACCGATTTTATGACCGTTTGTGTCCTGATTGCATTTTTATTATATAACTTGTGTGGACTGCTGATTTTACACAACACATTTCTGCAGATCACAGGTAGTCTTTAGTGAAACATTTCATCTCACCATTGTTTTATTTTTCTGCTTGTTTTCAGGTGTCATTCCCCACATCCACAAATCCCTCATTGGGAAAAAGGGCCAACAGAAAACTGCATAGATACCATGTCGACCAGAAGTTTTTGGGCTTGGGCTTTCATAGGACAGGGGTCCACATTTGTTCTTTTTTATTATTAATATTATAGCAAACAAGGAGTGATTGTTAGGCTTTGTGTTATATTTTCTCATAACTAGAAAAAAAAAGTACAGAAAACCCCTTAACAAAAAACCCTTTGTATGTTATTGTAGGACGCTTGACTGGGGAGTTAATGATGATGAATTATTTCTGATTGTGAAGCTGAATTTGTTTGATTGGCCTGGGACTCTGTAATGTTTTATACTGAAAAAATGTTAAACCATTTTTTATATAAAAATTGTTTTGTGGTTATTTTCTTGAAGTTACAATATTTACTATAATACAAGTTTTAAGGAGCTTTTTTGGACAGCAATTTAACAGCTAAATGTGAGATGGTGCTTTTTTTTTCCTTTGACTTCCTATAACCTTTTGAACTGCACAAGGATAGTGACGTATTAAAAGTTGAATTTTTTTACATCATTGGAAAAAAAAGAAATACCACAACTGTGCTGTAGTGTTTTGTGTTTGTGTTTATAGCAGTGTTAAACTTGAACTTAAACATTTGACAGTGTGATCCAGGTGACAGTTTTTGCTTCACCATAGAAGTGTCCTGCCATTTATCAACTACATATCACCTCTGGATATAGTTGGTACCCTGATATTTGAAGAATTCTAGGTGATGATTTAATACCCAGCTGATCTGAACCACAGCAGTGCTTCAGTCATTTACCTGCAACACCTAAGTGTGTGCAGAAACTGACATTCCCACTTAAGTCTATTGGCTTTTTCAAGTAAAAGGGTTTGAGACTTGTTTAAAAGCTGGGTGTTCAGGGAAATGGCTTTGCATATTTTATCTTTGAATAAATACCCTTTGCATGTTATCCTTGGCTTGAAACCACTACTTGAAATTATTTTTGCAGCTCTGATTTTTGTAAGTCTTATATGGAAGAGGTGCTATGACTGTCCAACAATACATGAATGAAACTGCCAAATGTTTTTCTGTTTGTTTTTTATATTTACACTGGAGATATTTATGAAATGTGAAAGTTTTTGAAATCAGCAAAGTATAAGTCAGTACATAATTGAAAATTAGTTTTGCATTTTCTCTGGTAGAGAATTGAATTGTTAACTGGAGGTTAAAAAGTATCTCATCCCTTGTATTGGCTATTTCATTTGGTGTATAATTACAGCTTAAGGTTAAGCTTTAACTGAGCAAATTGTGGTTGAATTTATGTTGTCTCACATGACAATTTGAGGATCTGTTCTGCAGGTTTGCAGCCTGCCAGCAGGGGGAGCCAGTGACATTCACAGTCACATCTCTTCCTCACTAAACAATCAATTAAATAGTGGAACAATATTCTTCCTAAAGCCAACCACATCTCCAAACATGACAAATGTATTTTTACATTTAGGGAAGAATTGAAGGACACCTTAGAAAGGCAAACTTGCCACAAATAAGGAATGTACTTGTGCATGCCAGCTTATATTGCTGGGCTGTTCAGCAATATGGTTCTGATCATTGCTAGCCTGCAAAATATAAGTTTAGAATGATCAAACCTGCAAACAGTTAAAAAAGCACACTTCTGTTTTCCCTGTTGTGTAAAATAAGTCAAAGAAAAAGCAATACTTTGCATTCAGTCTGTAAAACTAAAGATTTTATTAATATTTCAGGTTGTGTTTAGGATAGGAAAATATGATTATCTGTTAATGTCTGCTCACTGTAAAATATATGTATGTCTAAATAAAAATACAGGGTCACATAATAGAGTGTCTAGATGCAAGCCTATTTAATGAACTACATATACTGTAGATGCGGATCAGACTGCTGCAGACATCCATTAAAGTTCAAAAGCAAAAACAATGACTTAATCACTCAGGAAGGGCGAGGTGCATGTTAAATTAATTTCTCATTAGTTATGTCAATTAAAATGTGTCGCTTCATAGATGTTGCACATGCACAAGTTAATTGTGATGGTCTGAACCTGATGCTGGCTGTGATGAGCTGTTGTGTGGGCAGCTGTTGATTTTCAAGCAGACAAAGCGTCTCTTCTCTTCCTCCACAAGATGAAGAGTTTCCATGGAATGATCTACAGCTGCACTGGGCTTCTGACAACAAACTGCAGAAAATGCTTCACATTGATTGCAGCCATTTGAACCACTTGCACATTTCTTTGATGTCCTGTAGCTATTTTAACACCATGAACAAAAACGTGATGTACTTAATGTATATTTATTCCCAAAGTCTGCAGTTCAAAGCTGTACGTGTCAGCCGACTTGTTCCACTGGCTTTTTACTTGTCTTTTTGCTACACTTCTATCAGTAGTGATTTTTCTGAAGGGCAGTGGTGTTGGTGATGGTGAGACCTTGAAAGATTAAATTTAACTTTATTCCCATTCTAAATAGCAGAAACAGCTGAGGAACAAGGACATGTCACACTTCAGAGAACAGTGCTGGTTAAAGTACTGAAATTCTTGTGCTTTGCAGCTAGAAATTACTACATTACAAGTGTGAGTTCTGTGAAAGTTCTCAGCCATCTCACTCTCAATCATCCAAGTGGAGTGATGGCTCATTTCTCCAGACATTCTGCTAATTAAAAGTCGTCCTCTACTCCACAAGCAGTAATAGTTTCAAAAGAGATATTCTTATGGAGTTTAAAGTACAACTAAATCAGTCACAGTGAGGGGAAAACATGCTGTGTCTCTAATTGTCATTTCCCCCGCTTTCTAATAAGTTGAGGATTCACTTGTCTGTCAGCTAATATCTAAAATGTACTGTGACATGAGGAAAACCAGGCTGCTTTATTTATTCATTTGTTTTATTGTTCAGAAAAACACACTGCTTGACAGATTTAATCTAAAGGACAAGTTCAACATTTTGGGAATTAGCCATTGCTAACTTCACTTTCATGATGAGAGTTTGGCAAGAACATGAATACTACTCACGTGTCTGCTTAGCTCAGCATAGAAATGGGAGAAGGCGCGTGCCTGGCTCTGAAGTAGAGCGGGGTCAGGCTGCATTTTTCTGTCCGAACCCATTCTGTGCTAGAGAGTGTGGCGTCTGAAACCCACCCGGTCCAGACAAAGCTTATAATATATAACAGGGGCGTTTCTAGACATCAGGCTCTACTGGGGCACAGGCCCCCCTTTACTCAGATCACATTTTTTCCTTGAATGTTTACTACATAAATTAAATATGCTATACATTGTGCTATGTGAACGTCCCATGCTTAGCCCACTGTTACACTGCCATGCTGCTGCTAAAACAACTACTGCTAAAGGTAACATGTCTTGTCGCGGTTATTTATTTTTACAGTCACTTGTGATAAACTGAGATTAACTTTAACTCTTATTATTTTAATGCTGACAGAAATTTAAAAGAATCTAACTGTGGTTTTCTCCTCTGTATCCCAGCAACACCTCAGCTTCATAGTCGTCTCATTTCCTTTGCAGTTCCCACCCACTGAAGTGTCAGAAAACCTCTTTAAAATATTAGCTGCAAATGATGTGGAAGAGATGAGTGATGACACTGCAAAAGAACAAGCGGCTCTGAGGGTGACAGGAAGAGAACACTGTCAGTTATTTAAAGGTTTTCACAACCAGTGGTCTGACTCATAGGCCTAATGGAAAAACATGTTGTTTTGGGAGCATAGTGGTGGCTCACAGCCCAACACTGACAGGGAGGATCTTATACACAACTGACCTTAGCTCCACTGACATCATGAGGCCCTGTGCTGGTCTTTTCCTTACACGAGAAAATGTCAGATCTGAGTCACATTGATTTAAAATGTACATCTTGTCCAATTATGAGGCAACAAATGAATGTAGCTTGGTTCCCTGGCTGGCCTGGGAACGCCTCGGCCTTCCCCCGGGGGAGCTGGAGGGAGCGTCTGGGGCAGGGTCTTTGCTTAGACTGCTGCCCGCGACCCGGTCCCGGATAAGCGGAAGAAAATGGATGGATGGATGGAAATTAATGTATGTTCAAGATTTAACTGGAGGTAAAAACACCAAAATTTTTCTGCTGCTGCTTTCCTCTATAGTGTTTGTGCCTGCACTTGATCATTTCTTAGAAAAGGGTTTAACATTTTCACCAGAAACATGATTGCAGCCATGCTAAAGGTTCTGTGAGGCTGTCCTTCAGTTCTTTGCGTTCAGTGCCAACATGTAAAATGTTTTAAAATGTTTGCCATCTTATTTAAGCATGTTAGCATGCTAACATTTACCAACTGAGGGTTTTTTTAGTAGCTGTGCCATTAAACCATTTGTAACATTAGATTTTGATGGGATGATAGCGCTGTATGGAAAGATAGTGATGAATAAGTTTCCAAATGTGTGTAGACTACCAAAGTTCACCGCAATCCATCCATTGCCTTCACAAACCACATGTGTTTAGGGAATTACCAGTGTGATTGATTAATCAAATATGAGGCTAAAACTGAACGTTTAATCCTGCAGACTGCTGCTTTGCCAGCAGTGAAACTGATTCTGAGAAACACTCTCAGATCAAAGCTGGTTATTAAACTGTAGCAAATTCAGATGGATTATCAGAGCATGTCCAGAGCACAAGCCTTTCTGGGAATACATGGAACACGCAGCTGCCTCACAGCTTCAAAGAGCAGGAATCATGTGTTCATTCTTACATCTCTCTCTCCTTCTTTCTCCACAGGGTCCTAGTGAAGACAGTGGAGGGTGACAGCTTCAGGTCAGCCAGTGTCTTCTGCAGGGAGCAGCACCATGCCAAACATATTAAGGTAATAGTCCAAACTGCTTGTTTGAGTAGTTTCTTCTAGTTAGGATTCAACCTGTAATCAGTTCCTGAAAGCATACTCAGTTTGAAACACAGGAAATGATGCCACATTACTGATGTTGCTGAAGCAAAGAGAAGAAAAACAAATTAGTTAGCATCAAATGCAAGAGCTATTCTTTTTTGTTATAGTGGAAGAAACAACCACTAGAGAAGGTCATCATTAAAATGAAAACCTAAAACCAAGTTATACTGAAATACCAGAACTATAGGGCTTTAAACTTTAAAGCTGCACCAGTCAATATTTGTATGTATTTATTAATTATGGAAAAGAGATCAGTGTGAAATGGATTATACATATTGACAAACTGTACTCAACTTTATACAGCTTTTTACAATCCTTATTGTTTTTAAACCCTTTAAACCTGAGCTGGTTTCAGGCAGGAGACTGTAGGACTGAACATGTTTATTAGAAGGACGTAATAAAAAGACACAAATTAACAATAGTTCATTGGTCTTCAAAATAAAAAGTAATGAATAAACAAGTTTTCAATGCAGCTACTTTCAAAAGAGCTAAAACACAAACAAAGATATTTTCACAGAACATCTAAAAGTCAGCCTGGAAAAATAAAAGAATAAAAGAATGACGTAAACAGGATGACTCAACGAAAACATTCTGACTAACACAACCATGGCACTGCTGAGAAAAATCAGAGCAATGAGATGGTTTCTGATTGAAATTGTCTACGTTGAACCTTGATTGACTTTCAATGCGATTAGAGTTCATAGTGCAACATTTAATCAGTTCAACCATCTTTTCACCACTCTTCTATTTCTACATCACTTCAGTATCTGCACATCTTCTTTTGACACCTCACAAACAAGCACTAACAAGAGGTTAGTTCTGTTTCCACACTTCTGAATGGCACTGTTGTCGTAGCTTTGTCAAAAGCGAGTTTGTCCATCAGGAGGCCCTGCATAGTTGTGGCAAAGGTTTGTGTAGGCCACATGTTCAACAGTGAGTTCTGAATTCTCCAAATATTGTCACAAATGATTTCTGCACTTCTTGGCCACATTTATACCTGAGCAGGTATTGACAACAAGGGATGTTTATGACTTTAAATGAGCTAAAGTCTATAATTTATCTATCTACAAAAACACACTACCAACAGATTTCTCTGTCCCCCTGAGTCCCTGCATGTGTCAGCATTGTTCAGGAGGTGTTTTATCTCCAGTTACTGTTCACCAGTGGATCAGCACCAAGAAAATGACCTCCCCACCATTTCAAAGAACAACTTGTTGGGCTTCTGAAAGTACTGACAAAGCTTCTTAAAGGCCTGGGTGCTGAGCGGCGCATGCGGCCTTCCTTTGGACTCGTCCAGGCACTTGTCTTGTCCAGCAGACAGGAGGCAGTAGAAGCCTTTGGTGGTATTGTAGCAGAAGTTGTTGGGGCTGATTCTGGGCGGCAGGTCCAGAAACCTCTCTGCTTTTCTCAGCTCAGGGAAGGGATCTCGAATGAGCGCGTCGCCATCCACCACATGGATCTGCTCCCTGGGGAAGACTTCCAGCCAGTGGGCCAGGTGCTGGTGGTACAGGCTCCTCTGCAGCGCCTTGTATCCAGGGTTGATGTGGCCCTTGTGGAGCAGGATTTCCTCTAGCGGCTGGTAAGATTTGTGGCGGGTCAGGCGGTTGTGCAGGACCTGGGTGTAGTCAGATACCAGCCTGTCAGCCGGGTCCCGGACAATGAGTAACAGGCGGATGGCGGGGTTCATGTCCCAGACGCGTGCAGGAACCTGAGGGGCTGCAAAGTAACCGGGGGTCTTCTCCACTGTCAGCTGACCAGGGAGGCTGAAAGGCATTTGGGCTCGGTACCAGGCTAGACCTCGGCGGTAGTGCTCCTCCACATTGAAATAGTGCACCTTACAGAAGGACAGAGGGTGGAGCAGAGTTAAAGCATTCATGCTTCTGGATCAGGGGGCTGCTGATGCATCAGCTGATTGGCTTCTGACTAGTACCAACCAATTAGTGGTACAAATACATTCAGTAGCCTAGTACTCAGTGTTATAGTTAGATCAGTAAACAAATCCTCCTCTTTCTTACATGCTGAAAACCTCTGTATTGTTGACTTCAGGGATGCAACATATGATTACATTCAACTGTTACTGTTGTAGCTGGTGGAACTGGACAAGTTTTTAATATTTATGTAAAGTTCAGTAGTTTAGTTCAGTAGTTCCAAACCTAGGGGTCAGGCCCCCTCCAGATGGTCACAAGATATGTCTGATATGCTTTATCATTTCTTTTAAACTATAACATCATAATCTGAAATGTTCCTGGACCTGTGAAACTAATGTACAAGTGCAATAGAAGTGTGAAAAACAAAAGTACCTCAAAATTATAAGTACAGTACTTGAGTAAATGTAATCAGTTTCTTTCCACCGCTGCAAACAGTACTTTTATTAGATCAAAATGATGTTGTACCTCAGCCTTAGCAACCTCCACGTCTGGATGCAGGTTGAGCATCTCCAGCAGGGCCCTGGTGCCTCCTTTCCTCACACCAATGATAATAGCCCCGGGCAGCCGCTGCTGGGTGGCATTGTAAGAGGAGGGGGAAGAGGATGATGAAGAAGAGGAGGCAAGGGAGCCGGAAACCCCAGTGCGTAATTCCCTTAAGCACAG
The DNA here is from genome assembly GCF_001952655.1 of Monopterus albus. Lineage (NCBI taxonomy): Eukaryota > Metazoa > Chordata > Actinopteri > Synbranchiformes > Synbranchidae > Monopterus > Monopterus albus. Next base: position 37,012 of record NW_018128256.1, on the reverse strand, counting down.
AGACAGCTGAGTCTGCAGCAGCACAAGCACCAGCAGGGCTAGTAGCACCGTCCACAGCATGGTGCCACAGACACACACTCACAGCGGTGGAGTGGAGGTTATGTGTACACACTCATGAAGCTCCCAGATTAGTACGAAGCTGTGCTTGTTATCAGTCAGCAGGGGGCCTCAGGAGGAAGCTCCTCGGTGGGACAGCCTATGAGCCAAGAAAAAGTAAAGGTTATCATCCAGTTTCTGTTTTAACCCTAACACCTACCCCATGTGGTGGAAATACAGTGTAGAAAAGTAAAACATTTGACAAAGATGCTGCTAATAGACAAGTGATAGGAGCTCCACTTTGATGTAAAACAGACTGAACAGAACAGAGATTGTTAAAATTTAACTGAGATATAAAAAAAATCAATTTTAGGACATAGTGCAACTGTTAAAACAGGGAAAATGCTATGTCAAACCCAGAAAAGAACAACAAAGAAACATGTAATATTTCCTATCTTCATGCTGTAGTCTGCTTTATCAGATCCTCCTGGGCTTCTGCCATTAGTTGCAGCCTGCACATTAAAAGATGCCCAAAGATATGATTGTGACGCAAGAATATAGGGCAGGAAAATAGGGCGGCATGGTGTAGCAGTGGTTAGTGCTGTTGCCTCACAGCAATAATGTTCTGGGTTTGAGCCCGGGCCGACCTGGTGCCTTTCTCCCTGTGCCTGTGTGGGTTCTCTCCAGTTACTCCGGCTTCCTCCCACAGTCCAATGACATGCAGCTTAGGTTGACTGGTGACTCTAAATTGCCCGTAGGAGTGAGTGTGGTTGGTTGTCTCTAAGTGTCAGCCCTGTGATAAACTGGCGACCTGTCCAGGGTGGACTCCGCCTCTCACCCAATATCAGCTGGAGTTGGCTCCAGCCCCTCCACCCCCCTCTCCCTCAATTTAGGAATAAGCCGTATAGATGATGGATGGATAGATGTATCCTCTGAGAGGGGGAGGATGCATCGTCGGCATCAGTCAGATTACAAGAGGGTAGTTTCTTTTCCTGTCACATAGCTACAGCAGTCGGCCCGTGCATGCATGCTTGCTTGACTACTTCATTATCCCATATGTTTGAGATTGTTCTGCACTTCAATATTCCATTTACAAAGTCCTAGTCTGAGCAGTGGTGACTCCAGCCCAGAATACAGGGGCGTTATATGATTGTGACCAGAGAATATTAAAATATTCATCTATATCTAAAGCAGACAGAGAGGAGACACATGGAAAATTAATGGTGTTATGAGGTTTAGGGTCTCCTCAAGGGGCACTATCACCCCTCTGTGTTCAGCTGAACCACTTTTACAGCACAGAAGACAAGTTGCCATGAATCCTGAGTGTCTTGGTGCTGCTGTATATCTCCTGGAGTTTAATTCAGTAGCTGGTGACATTTTGTCTTCAATGTAAGAAAGCACACATTTTCACAGATGCAATAAAAGAAGAAAGAGATTTTGTTTCAACTGAGGATTTCATGTGCTGCAAGAAAAAAATGAACCCATGGTCAGACACATGATCAGTCAGCATTATCTTGTTTGTGATTTTTTTTGTTGAGGCCAAAAAATGTTGAACTCTATTGTTTTTATTCAGCGACAGTACCGACCAACTGTACAGCTACCTAACCTCAGAGGACAGGGTGAGGTTGTTCGTCACGGCTTCTCGAGGAGAATGTGTTTTCAAGAACACGAGTGCCCAAAGCACAAAAAAATGTTTCACTCACTCAAATTAATTAGATATTTTCTTTTATTTTGTTACACAGCACAAGGGGAAAATGCACAGGCAGCTGTACAGGCTTCTTCAGTGCAGTAGTCCTCCAGCTTTATCCTATACTACAGCTACTTAAAACATTTGCCTCTGCATTTTCATTGTGGTGTACCACACAGCCTTATTTTAGTGATTCACTATTTACTACAAATTTCTTGAAGGTGTCCTGTAAAGAATCATCTTGTAAACAAAGTTCTGAGACAGATTTTTTTTTTGTTAGTCCACTGAGTTGTCCTGATTTTATCACTGGCTACCAAATAGATTTTCACAAAATAAATGGCTAATTTTAAGTTAATATTTAATATTTACTATAGTTAACTATTTACTCTTCATTTAATGTTATTCTTCATTAATGTAAATTGTAGACAAAGTTCACACTTTGCATGTGTAGCTAACTTTCTGTTGTGCCAGTTTAGCATTTAGAAATAACTAGTGACCTGATCACTCTTCAATTCTGCATATAAATAGTAGGCTATGGTTCTGGGAAATCAAGTCAAGAATCTTTATTGTCATTATGCATAGCACAAATTTCTTAGGATATTAATTAGAACAAAAAGAGGAATTTACAGATTTAAAATAAAGTGTAATCTATCATTCCTTTAAATCATTTTTAATTAATAATTTAATTTTAGGATTGCCCATTTGGTTCATTTTGTTATTGACAGTTAAACAGAGTATGGGATTGCAGATGTTTTCAGGCAGGCAAATCTGAGGACGCCTCTGGCTACAGCTAGCTACCTGACACACCTGTTGGTAATAAATTGATTGACCATGACACTGAAGAGCTGCTACACACCGTGAGAAGTCATAGCTGAAACTTCTGTGTGTGACAGTTTGAACCAATCAAATTAAATATATAATGATTTATTAACCTCATTTGTTTGTGCTTTGGAATTTAACTTTGACCCCAAACTCCCTTTTTATTGTCTCTGGCTGAGTGCAGTGTTTTTTTTTTAACCTCCAGGTAGGTTGATAAGATCAAAACCGGTTGTTTGACCACCTGACCTGATGTACAAGCAGGAAATACAAGGGAATATATGAAATGCACAGAGACTCCCAGAAGCTTCACACTGAATGAGACATGAGTGGCCTCAGTCTACTCATCTAACATGTACCAAAAAGTAAGCAACTCCATACACATGTTCTTTAAGATCTGTCCTTCTGTCTCAAGCTGTGGAAACTGTTACTGTTGCCCTTGTATCAAACCCAGAAGGCCTATAAAGTGTCACCTGTTTGATGCTGAGTTTGAAATGCATTTGCTTTTCTGCTTCAAACATTTCCTGAAAGGTGTCCCAGCTTGTCCAACAGGTCTGTTGACATACAAGTGTATTTTGTTGTTAATTTGTGAAGTATTTATCTGATGTATTTTGTTTTGACATGGGAGGATACAGTGCCATGTTTTGTTTTCTCTTGTCTCTGTAGAGTTGGGGGATGAATTTCTTCAGTGAAATAGCTTCATTGTTGTCTTCAACTGCATTTCTGTGCACAAACTTTCCCTTAATGGTCATTTGTTTTTACTCAGAGTTTAATTCATCTGAATTATTTTCCTGAAAGAGAAACGGTATGAACATGTTGTGTTCAGCTGAGGGTCTCAGCCTTTTTGACTCAAAAACACCACTGTAACAATTTAATGATTGATATAGTCAATTTAAGTGTTAATTTCCATCATTTTGTATTTCTGCTGTGTTCCTGTCTTATTGTTCAGACTGTAATTGGTAGTGGGGAGGAGTTAAATAATCTCTGTAGGTGGTTGCTGGCAGTTCTCTCTAAAGAAAATATATTAATAACAGGAGTCGAACAAGTGGTTTCAGTAGTTTACAAGCTGTTGCAAAAACCTAATGTAACACAGGAGCAGTAGCCAGTTTAAGAATGAAAATGTACAAACACTCCCAAGTCAGAAGGTCTATTTTTTTTCCACATTGCCTATATGTGTGGTTGCTGTACATGTTGAACATTATTGCTGTATTACTGCATTTCTGGCCTATTAAAGCTGCTGTGGATGGAGAGATCACATATACTGGCTTCTTATACGATTCATTTCTCCCTGCACCATGTAGCGTTTTCGGTGATGTTTATGAGAGCTGAATATTTTCTTCTGTTCGACTCCATGGAGCTGCACTGGAAAAAGCCAGGTGTGTATCACTAACACTAATTCTTTCCATCCTCTTGTTTTTCTGTTGGTCCCAGTGCCTTTCCTGTTGTCATTGCTGTTGTTGTTGTTACTGTTATTATGCTGAGCTGCCCTGATGTGACAGAGTTATTAATTAGTGTAATAATGTTCTGGTTCAGAGAAGGAACCCTGTCTAGCATTGTTCTTGTAGCAGAGCGCTAATTGCACCTTCTGGGAGCTTCCCACAACCTTCTGTGTTATCCCCTGGCTTGGTGACATTGTCGTCATCTATGCTGTAACCTTTGCCATTCCTCTGACGGCAGAGGGGAGATTCAGGGCACAGTAGTGTGTGGCTTTTGTGGGTGTGGTGACTGTTCACTTATGGCTATGGTGCTGCTGTTGGCAGCGAGGAGAGCTTTAAACAGATTTATTCCAAGATGTAAAAAAGTTTATTTATATCTATCCTTGTTCTTCACCTGTATAATCAAGTCATATTCATGCAGAAACTTCAGTTAAAAATGTGTGTATTAAATTATAATAAGTCGAATTTAAGGTGTACGTTCTCGTTGCACAAGATTATTCCAGAAGAATATTAATCAGTTCTACTTTTGTCTGATCTGAAGGTCATACCAACAAAATCAAGGCTAGCTTCCTGTTTTGTTTTGTTTTTTATGATGCAAAGAGCCAAAAGTTGTTTTTGTCCTTTGGACTTTCAATTGCAAAGTCACCGTTGAGAATTGAGAAACTGCACTTCAAGACACACAGTTTGTTTTTCCTAACAGGTGTAGTAGCAACAACCACAGGCAGATGTACAGTCTGTGTTTTAAAAATGGTCTTCTACTATCTTTTCTATATTATTGTATAGCACTTTTCTATGCTTTACAGCACACTCAAACCGTTTTCATTTGGCCATTCACCCCATTCACACTCCCCAATGCTCACACATTCACACACCGGTGTTATCACCAGGAGCAACTGGGGGTTCAGTGTCTTGCTCAAGGACACTTCGACATGTGGACTGGACAAGCCGGGAATTGAACCGCTAATCATCCGGTTAGGAAACAACCCGTTCTATCTCCTGAGCCACAGCTGCCCTGTGTATCTCTGTCAGATGGACTATGACCAGTTTGGAAGAAGTACTCAGTGTTTACTTAAGTAAGAGTAGCAATACCACAGTGTAAAAATACTCTGTTATAAGTAAAGGTCTTGCATTATTTAAGTAAAAGTATTAACAGAAAATATATTTTATGTACCAAAAGTAAAAGTACTCATTAGGTAAAATGGCACAGTTTATATTGATGTACATGATATTATTCAAAAATAATTATTGTGTATATCACAATTAATGTTATAAGCTTATACGATTTCCAATAAAGGGGCGTGTCAATCTGTAACCGATTTCCACCAAGGATGTGCTTGTGTATCCTTGATTGTAACTTGTCCAGGCAGCCTTCTCGCTCCTCAGAGCAAGAATAAGAGCTCTGTGATGTTCTTCATCATGGAGGACCGGAACGACTTCAGGGACGAGTGAGGATCAAGGACCAATAAAATAAAGAAATTAGGATTCACCTAGAGACTCACTCACTGTGGTCTGGCATGACTCCAAGTGTTGACCAAAATTACCTTTAAAACAATCAGTGCTGAAAGCCAAGTGCTCAATTAAAATTCCTTACATCATCTAAAATTATGCTGTCTTGCAGCTACTGGGCTCAAATGATTCTCTATGGGTGTTTCTCAAGTCAATATAGGTTGCCTTTTCCCTCACTTGCATCTTTTCAATGCGTATTAGTCCCCCCAACTTTAGATGCAAGGGAAACGTGAGGAGAGTGGACTTGAGAGAACCGACAGAGAGCAGAGCTGCTGTCAAAGTTGACAGGCATGGCGCTTCATAATACAACTACTGGGGCAGGAATAGTGGGCAACTTAAACAGGAACTTGTCCATAAACTAGACTGACTCATTTTGGTTCAGCCTTCATGTTCTACGACGACAGTGAAGCCACGCCTTCATAGACCGTGTGCTTCAGTTCAGTTGAACAAATCCAAGAATGCCTTTCCTATTTTGGGGAAAGCTCTGAGCTGTTCCAGCTCAAAGTCTAAAAACAACGTAACCGTGCAGGTGAAAGGTGAACCCGTGAATTTCTAGCCCAGTTGACCAACAGAAACAGTGCCGTCTCAGGGCATCTTGTGTATGTATGGAACTTGAGCCATTATTTTAACTGTATGCAACTGTTTAGTATTTTATATTCCAACACTAGACTATAAACGGTGGCATCACTCATTGTGTGCATTTAAAATTACTCAGTTATTTTATCTCAGTATAATATCAGTATTTCTGAATTTCAACTGTACATTGGATATTACATCTGTTTTTAAGATACAGATACCACTGTGGCCTTAAAGGCTTTAACAACTTGCAACCCCAGTTGCAACTTCTTGTACTATCTTTTATTTCACTTTTATTCAAGCGAATGCACAAGATAAACCGAACAAAGTGTTTATGATTGTGCGCAAATGCACACAGGCTGGTGACAAGTGAAAGGGAAAAACATGCATAAATGAGTCATCTATCCCAGTATGACAGTCATCCATCCACAGGGCACTGGGGGGGTCACTGAATAGTTTGATGAGAATGAAAATGATGAGTCATCTGCTGTGGCCTTCAGTCACCAGGTCTCTACCCAGGTGAACAACTAGGGGAGATTTGGGACTGACGTGTTAGGCGGCGTCTCCACCACCATCAAAACACCACACAAGGGAATACCTTAAGTGGCAAACTATGGGCTGATGCCAATCACAATGTGGAGGGTGAAAGCCACACAGAGACAAAGACAGGGATCTTTTGGGGGTTTTGCGTGTAGATGTGTGTGCTGCACAGTGAGAGACATTCCTTGTGTTCAGTGGGTTCATGAGTCCCTCATGAATCTTCTGTAAACTGGAATATTCCCCTGCTGTCAAGTCCCTTCTCTTCCAGCTCACCTCATGACCTTCCTCTCCCTCCTCCACCGCCTCCTTCCCTCCCTTTCACCTGTCCTTGTCTTTTTTAACTCCCGCTTTTCTTCTGTTTCCTCAGCCTGTTCCTCGCTCATTCGTGAGCTGTTTGAATCCATCCCCATTTCTGTGGATGTGCTAACAAACCCCAGCACCATGCTAATAGGGATGCCCTGCAGCAGCCCCTCAGCTGCTCATAAATAAAACAGAAGCACACCTTTCTGCCCTGAAATATTTTTGAGTCAATGAACTTTTAATCTCAGTGAATTGGAAATGAGACAGGATTGGATTTAGTAATGAGGAACAGCTCCATGTAAGTGTCAAATGTGTTCCTGTGCTTTTTACCTTCTACTGTCAGTAAAATTTTTACATACCCATTGTACACCTGTTGTGTAAGAACATTCATATCATTGTTTTTGTCTATATATTTTCTACCGTCTTATCACTGTAAATCTTTGAATTTGTTTTGTATGAAACTTTGAACATGTTAAAACAAGCTGTACTGCAGGATTGTAAAGGATTTTAGGCTGGTTCATGCTTGGCCTCTGTGGTGTTAGTGACCCAAAAACTAAACATAATGACTATCTTTATTAGCACTATTTAATATCTGGATGGCTCTTTTCAGCGGCACCATATGAGCTCCAAGTTCACCTCTCTGCCCTTTGAGGCTCATTTGCAAATGAGTCATTGCAAATCCTTGTCTATCCCTCCATCGCTTTTTGGCTTGATTCACATTAGCCTGTGTGGATATTGAGAACAAACAGCAGTAATGCCAGGACTGTCAGCAATGCCTGAATTCTCTGTACTGACAAACACGAGTATCTAGCCAGGCCAACGAGTAGAGAGCGAGAGAGAAAAGATAAGGGGGAGGGAGAAGTGTAATTATCTGTGAAAGGCAGATGCTGTCATCTGTGTTTTGGGAGAATCTCTGCTTCTCATAAGGTTTGGTGTGTGTTTGTGTGTGTATCTTTCTCATCTGCATGTGTGCAGTGCCTTTGCCTTTTGTGCGAGCACACAGTGTGCGACCGCCTGCGATCCAGGCCCTTGGTAATATCTTTTCAGTGAGCGATGGTATTTTGGGGGTTGGGGGAAGGATTATCCTGTACAAGGAGATGCAGGGTGGCAGGGAAAGGGAGGAGACGGGCAGTAGGGAGGCAGGATAGGGCTGTGTGTGTGTGTGTGTGTGTGTGTGTGTGTGCTCTGCAGGAGGGTGTATGTGTCAGACAGTAAGGAAGATTGCCCCTGGTAGGGGGTGGTATGGTGAAACGCTTTGGATTGCCAAGCCTGTCATATCACCAAGGCTGTGAGAGCCAGATAAAACTCTCTCTGTCCTCTTTCCTTGCGTTCGTCTTCCATTCAGTCTACCCCTCATCCATCTCTCTTTCACACTCTGTTCTCCTTCCTTTTTCTTTATTTGCTGGGTCTTGCTTTCGTTTCCTCATCCATTTGTCTTTCTTTAGCTCAGAGCCTCCACCTCAGACACACTTTCTCAGTTTTATGTTTGTCTCCATACACCTTCTCGCGCCTCATTCCCGCTCGACCAGTCGCGCTGATTACAGTACACACAGATCACAGCCTCAGAGATGATTGCCTTATAGAATAACAAAGGAACTGTGACAAGGCTGGTCCTGTTTTCTATCCTGTTCCTATTACCCGCCTGGAGAGGAGATGGCCAACACTCAGAGGGGGGTCAGTAATCAAAATAGATGAAGCCATCTGAGACAGACAGGAATCGGTCATGCATCCATATGGGGCTGACCACGGGCGTTCTTCCTCTTCCTCAGAAATCTCACAGAAGCGATGGAGGACGATCAGCAGTGAGACTTTGGATGGTGGTTTGTGATGTTTAACACTACAGAAAGGATACTAAACAGATTCTGCGAGTCTGCCTTTCTCCTTCTCACATCATAGTATGTAACAAAAATCCTTTTAAGGCCAACAAAGCATCCGATCAGCTGCCAGGGCTCGTAAAAGTCATAGATGAGTTGAAAGAAACACTGAGATGTGGATTAGAGTGTGAAAAGAACTCTCCCATTTCTACTGAAGTCCAGAAGTTCAGCGTCTTCCAGGCACTCTTTTTATCTGTGCGAGGAGTTTGAGGCATCAGGTACTGAGCCCGAGGAGAAAGATGCTTATGTTGCCTGCATGAGTGGAAGATTTGATCTTTTCCCGAGAGAGATTCAGAGTAAAGACAGAACTGCCTACGTACGTCTTGACAAGAGCCTCTTCTCTCTTTATATCCCTCTCAGAAGTGCTGCATGCTCATGTGAGCTTTGTGCTGACAAAGCTTGTATGGTGTTAGGTTATTTCTTAGTTAGATAGATATGGATTAGAAATCTGTTGTCTAGAAATGTTTAGTGCAGACAGGGTGACTAGCTTAGGCTGTAACTATTCAGCCTGCAGGGACTGCAGGCACGCCAAGGTTACAGGAAAAGAGCTTTTAGGGTCAACTGTAATGCTAGTCTTAATATTTGTCTTAATGTGTAAGGTTATGTCAAATTGTTTTAGATACACACCACGAAAACAACAGTCACGCACCTTGACTTTTCCTCATGTTTTGGCTAAACGATAGAGCAGCTGCAAAGCTTGCTTATCGGGTGGCGTCACGGTTTGACGCCCCTTGTAGCATGGGCTAGCCCAAAAATGATTAATATTATATAGGTTGTTGGGTCCAGGGATCTTGAGCTTTTCTGCTGCCTGCGCGCAGGCAGAGGGGTGAGAGAGCTCTGGACGTGTAATGTGAATTTTACCTGTGATCCTCTGAATAAACCAGCACGGTTATTTTTTATAAAGTATAAAGCAGTCTCTTTCGTCTCATTGAGAGTTCCTGGTTTGAAAGAACCGGAAGAAGCTACAAAGAAATAATAGCTTATAATGGGCATCATCGCAGAAATACTTGGTGTACATGCATACAGAGATACTTCAGAAGCAACAAGCTCTCAGCATTAAACAACAAAAGTTTTTTGACCAAGCTCTTTGGAACAGCACAGATCTGACAGGGGGATAGTATGAGTCTCATTTACAACAGTATGGTTAAATTTACATACAAAAACAAGTGGACTGAAAGAAACAAGACCACTGATAATCTGACTGCCAGCAGGAAACACACATCAAACCATGTTAAAAGTCTGACATTGTGTTGATCCGCCCTGACCTCCGCCCATCTAGGGAGTCAAGGTAACAATGTTGTCATTACCTTTACTCCATTCATAATTACTACAGCCACAGAGGACCTTGTCAAATGGACGTGATAGATGTCTTGAGGCGCCAGGCAGCAAGTTCTTCTAGTAAAATGATTGATTTTAATAATACATGCAACTGCTGTTTCAAGCAACCAGCCATCGTGTTAATGCTCTCTCACTGTTAACTGGCCACACCCTATCAGATCGGACATCTCGCCTCACCTCGTGTCATTTGATCATTTCTCTCTTTGATGGTTTCTACCACTCTCTCTCTTTATATCTGGTTCAGACTAACTTTCAGTCTTTTTTTTTTTACCCATCAACCCCTGCTGATTTTCAAATTGGACTCTTTGGGGGAAAAAACTCTGAACAGCCTTTTTACCCCCTCATCAAATTCATTCACACATGCATAACACCCAAACACCCCCTCTCGCCTCATCCCTCCCTCCTCTCTCTTACATTTTTAGCCATGCATGCTCCAAGATCTGGGTCAGCTTGCTCCTTCTCTTCCCTTATGTGTGTTTACTGTGTGTAGGGAGCATGAATATTGAGCAAGTGTGTGTGCAGAGGGGAGTCTGATTAGGAAATGCACTTATATCAAAGGAATCGGTGTGTACACATGCATATAAAACAGCAAAGCATGCTGGGATTGGCTTTAGGCTTGAATGTCTAGACATCACTGCTGAGGTACATTCCACACCTACTGTATGTCTGGGTGGTGTATGTGTGCAAGTGGCTGTGTGCCTGTGTACAGTAGTCATCCTTGTTGTCACACACTGTTTTATGGTGTAACAAGAGGTGTTTGAGTGTCAGAGTTCAGACTGAGCTCTACCTTTGCAGGCTAGAGCAGGATTTTAGTCACACACTAGGTACTTGCAGTGCAGCGCCACTCGCAGGTCGCCCTAATAATCCCCTGCTTCCGTTTCTCTGGTGAATGTTTTTCCCAGTTTGGTGTGGAAGATCATGACTGGCTCGCACAGAGTCCTGACCTCAACCCTGTCCAATGTCTCGTGGATTAACTGGAACACCGGTCCTCTTCTCAGAAGAGGAGGCTATTATAGCCACATGTTATCATTCATAGTTTTGGAATAAGATTTTCATCAGTTGCGTCCAAGTGTTTTTGGCCATGTAGTGCATGTTACAGCGGCTCAAAACTCGTGTTCTGCTTGTTGATCCACCTCTCCATTAAAACAGACATAATGCCTAAATTTATCCTCAACCAAACTTCACTGAAAACCCATAATGCCTACATTTATCCTCAACCAAACTTCACTGAAAGTTGTAAAGTAGAAGTATTAGTTTTGAGATACTTTAATAACATAAAGAAAACAAATAAAAAACCAAACACACCACAGCATACCTATCTACAGTATTTTGCAATGGAGGTAAATTGGAGGAGGCTTCTTTTGAAGGGTAAAACATTTTAATTGCTACAACATTATAAACACGCATCCTGCATAATTCACAGTCCTGTCTCCACCCCACTGTCAACATCTTTGTTTACACACATACATGTGCACATACACTTACAGACGCAGCATATGTGGTTTCTGTCACTGTGACAGTGTCCCCAACAGCTTGGTCTGACAGGGAGAAGCGCCTGACCCACCACAGTCACTGAGGCGACTGTCATTGAGGCAAAGCAGGACACTCTGGGGTGCAGGACAGTTGTGTGTCTGTGTGTGGGGGACAGTATTTGGGGGGATGAGGGATGAGATGTCAGCAGCTCTTGGCCCACAGACACCATTGACTAGTTTTTTTTGGATGAGTTCAGTGCCATTTGCTGTATGTGTGAGTGTCACGTTTGTCTGCATATGGGCGTCTGGAACGAGGGCGAGCCAACAGATGGAGGCGTGCAAGTTGTCTGGTCAATATTATCATGGACCAGTGAACCCAAATATTGTGAATTTTCTGGGCTATATACTGTATGTGCAGAAGGACATCAGAGCAAAATGCAGTGAAGGACAGAAAAAAGCAGATGGCGTTTATGTAAAAGAGGAGGATCTGAAGGTTGGAAGAAGAGAGGAAAGCAAGTGATGACTGAAGAGACAGAGGGAGAAATGATGTGCCAGCATCATCAGGTGTGCTGGGTTCCTGCTGGAAGCTTACCATAGCAACAACTGTTTAGATCCCTCTCACTTGGGCAGTGGACCCCAGGGACTGAGGATTATTAAAGTGAGGAGGTTTGGAAGGATGGAAAAAGAGACGGAGAGAGAGTGAGAAGCTGTAGAGGAAAAAAAATCAGGGGATAGAGGGCGTGTAGTGGTGGTTACAGACGATGCCACACTTTGTGAGGTGTTACAGCCAAACAATGCCCTACGGTGACGAGTAATAAACCAAACCGGCTGCTGTTGCTTTGATTTTGTCCAAAATGGACGATTAGTTTGATTGGTGTCTCAACTGTTCAGCCCTAAAGTCAACACAGTCACACAGAGGGACAGATACTATGTTTGGGCTTTTTATAAAACACAGCAGTCTTTTTGAATTATATCACTTGCACTTGAGTGTTTTGGCTGATATTAACCCTGGTTGTTGCTCTTTCTTTGTCCCACTCTCTCTGTGCTAAAGACGCCACCTCTTCCCTTTGGTAGCCGCTGGTTCAGACGTTTAGCTGCCCAGAGCTCCTCCATGGCTGTTTGACATGACTACTGGCTGGAAAAACCCTTCTTCTAACCTTGGCTAGGCAGCAGGCAGGGCTGGTTTACAGACCGTACTTTGACACCACAGGGTGGAGAAGCTGGAATAACAGGAGGGCTGTTGGCAGCAGAGGGCCCTGTGTGGGGGGGGGGGTTTTATCCAATAGACACCATGTCCTGTCCCATTTTTGATTGATTTATCAGAACAATGCATAAAATCTCAGTTAATGCATCTTTAAAGTAAAAAAAAAAAAAAGCTGCTTAATTATGTGTCTCATAAAACACACTCTGGTAAAGCACTTGAAACCCACCTGCCCAGCGCTCGGTGTCGAGCATTCTTCAAGTTTGACACCAAGGTTGAGTACTGCGTTCTAATTACCCCGTCTGCTCTGTCACTATTTTCACAGGGCTCCACTCGAGGTGCATCCTTTTTCCTCACTTTCTGTCTCGGAGTCCAGTATTTCACCGACTCTCCAGTTCGGCTTGCAAATCCCCTCAGCACACACACACACACACACACACACACACACACACACACACACACACAGGCACACATTAATGCTCAAGTTCATTCTCCCACATAACACAAACGCATACATGCACTCTGTAGCTTTTTTGTCTTGTATTTACATGCACACACACACACACACGGTGACTAAAGGAGGGTGGTTTTGAATGACCAAGCACTTTATGTATGACTGTTAAATGATGGTATGCCCTCCTATTTAACCCCCTCACACACCTCATCCCTAACCTGACACACACATTGCCACATAGCTTGTGATTCAAGCACCTACTGTCTGGAATCCATCAGGGTCACCCTGCAAATCAAAAGCACCGTCCCCTCTCTGGAGTCTTTTTGCCCTCCGTGACCTTGTTTTGATCTTTTTTTTGGAAGCAGGACAGGATTCGAGTGCAATGACTTTGTTACTGTACAGAGTGGGTCGATACGTGGGAGATTGGATTGATTGATTTTAATTGGCAGGAGACCAGGAGGATGGTGGAGGCACAGTCTATCAGGCTGATAGGACAAGGGGTCAACAGATGGTCGTTCGAAGGCTGCTACTAATCATATCTGTCCTCTGTCATGGCCAAAATAACAAATTACACATAGTTTCTTCCATAAGTCAGATTTAGGAAGTTTAGCAAAGCATCTGAAATATTAAAATGCACCATGGAAACCACCAAAAAAACTAGGGAACCTAAAAAAATGCTGCTTAAGTATAGACTCAAATATTACACTGTATCATAGGTGCAAAACAATGACTGGCTGTGTTAATATGATCTGCTAAATTATCACACTTTTCTACTGCTGTAGCTCTGTTTTCTAAATAATACCCATTCCAACTATGACACCCTCAAATTTCTTCTTTTTTTTTTGTTTTTTTAATTAGAATTTCACTCTGGTGGAGTGATGATGTTCTCATTCATACTGAGATCATCCTTCAGGCTGAAAATGTTGGCTCATGCTCAGCCTTGACAGACAGATCTTCCTGTTGTTGTGCTTTTGAGCTGGACACTGAAACCCCGCCTGCCCCAGCCTGATCTATGAGCTGTGTGCAGGAGGGCAGGCAAAAGGAAAATTCCCTCCAGGGATCAATGTGCTAATGTAATTAACATAGCTGAAACATTGTACAGGCAAACAGTCCAGTGTCCAAAGTGGAATATGTGACCTTCCAATCTGCAATGAGCTCTGGACATAATATGATGATGCATAATGATCTACTGCTAGCAACATTAGCATTGCAGCTAAGGCGACGCCGTTTTGTCTACCACCCTGGGGTGTTTTGGAGCCAACCATCACAGAATGCACCGTGCAAACCCTCATTGTTCCACAATAACGTGAACAGGCCCTGTGTGTGCAGCCCAAGGTGGGGTCTTGTAGACCTCCTCCATCTGCCTGTCACCAGGAGTTCTTGTCACTTCAGAGCCACTGAAGTGTGACAGCCTCGACAGCGTGTGTCTGTGTGTGTTTGAGTCACCGTGAACCTTCACACCGACAGGGCGAGTGGCTGCCAGCTTGATGAACCCCTACATCAAGGTTTTACAGTCACAGTTAACACTAACCTCCTGAGTGCATGGCTGCCCTCCAGCTCTTCAAACAGCACTACATCCTCAGATAAGAGCGGCATTTAAAACCCTGAAGAAACCTGCTATTTAAAAAGATGTTTGTAGCTCATTAACTTGAGTTATTTCAAACCTATCATGCAGCCAGCTGCTTCAGTTCAGGGGGTAGTGCACTATGAAACGTAACCTGCAGACGCTTGAAATCTTTAGGTTAGATGATTAAAAATACAACAGACCATATATTAAAGCCATAACACAAGCTGAGATTACACATGCATACGATTTCAGAGTGGTAGAGTCTACATGCTCCAAGCTCTCTCCTTAATATAAACCAGGCCACATGTTATTCAAGCCATCTTCTCAAGGCCAATCTGATCAGATCAAAGCTCAACATTGAACAGACTCTGTCAAAATAACATTCAGTTGCAATAATGCAAGTTTGAGAAAGGACGATTTAGAAATCTTTGTTACTGCAGGAACTCGATCTCAGGCTTGAGGGTCTGCAGCTTTACAACATGTTTAACACAAGCAGTGACCAAATTCGCACTGACAAAGACCCTATTTATCTCTTCTCTCTTTCTTTTTTCCAGCATTGCTTCTAAACATGATACTTTTCAGTGGATGACTCACAGATGTCACATGCCAGAATCCAAACTGAGCTCTGTGAATACGCTTGACAAACTAAAATCTTTCCAGTGTGAATGTAAGCCTCGTTACTGGACAGTCATCTAGAAAATTTCACATAATCTTTAGTTTCTTTACTAAAAATTGCAAGACCATTGACTTGGCCGCTTAAACTTTCAAACTATAAACAATAAAAATGTATGCGGAAAAGTTGATATTCATACATTTTATTTACAAACTATCGTTTTAGCATTACCTCATATTAATCTCTCAGGAATACAGATGTAGGATGTCGTCCTTTCCACTTAACTCACTTGAAATTGATAAAAATAAACTCTTGATATATTTCATGTGACTGTGCCTGTGGTGCCTGCAGTCATTTCTGTGAGACCAGACGTCAAACAACACCTCACTTAACAAAAGTGTTATTAGATGAAGCCGCAAAACCCAGCACAGCGCGACAAAACTCTCAGAACCAATTGTCGTGATGACGCTTTAGCATTCTGATTGTCGGAAGTCATCTGAATATGACTGTCCTGGTTTGTGTGAAAGATATTAGTCACACCAACGCACGTAGTTGCACACAGTCGTGCTTTTACACACAAATACAGTATTTGCATATGCACATTGCCAGCTCGCTGGATTTTGTCATTTTTATGAGCCTGTACTGTAACAAGGGGAAGACTGTGTCCTGGTTCAGGGCACTTCAGAGAACGTATGCACTCTGCTCATAAATAAAGGCCATGCATTATTCAGGGCTGCTCCTTCAGCTAATGCCCCTTAATGTGCCCAAACAGCCATAATGTACTCAGCTACCAAGGTGGCAGAGACCCCCGCACTCACACACACAGGGAGATGTCAACCCTACATTTGACACACTGTGTTGTCGGTGTCGCTCTCAGGCTCTTATCATGCTCTCAAATTCTCCCATGTTCCCAATTTTCTAAAAAAAAAAAAATCCATTTTAGTTTTGATCCAAATTGCTCCTGCTCACGCTGTCTCGCCATATTTCCATTGAACTTTGCTCAATTTGTCCCTGATTCTCCATCTTCAGTCTCCATCTCCCACTCCTCCCACATATTTTTCATCATCTCTTTTGCTTTGTTTTTAGCAGAGAATGTAAACCTGCTGTTCTGCTCCTCTTCGTGGCCCCAGGGTGCCAGCTCTTTTCTGAATTAGGATTTTGTTTAAACATGGATTTGTACTGTAGCTGTGAAGCTGCAGCAGCGAGGCTTCCTAAGTTTCTAATCTTTATGCATTTTCTGGGGAAATTGAACTAATTCCATTAGGAAGTAAACAGGAAACGCATTTTTTTTAAAAAGCCCTGAAAAACCATAAAAGTTTCTTAAGGTGGAATGTTTATCACTGCTGCTTTGCTTGTCTGCATTTTATCAACGGTGTTTTATGTTCTAATCAATTTGGCCGTTTTACCATCTGTGGATTTAGTGGCAGCTTGTGATCCTGCTTTTGTTTTGGCCTTTGCAGAGTACTTTAACTTTTCTGAAGTGTAATACAACTCAAGTTTACAATTTGTGTTTGTCATAAGAATTATGATGCAGGTTTGAGGCATGTTTGTCTCAGGAGACATTTGCTCTGCTACTTTTTTCATGTTAAACATTGAAACATCTAGAGCACGAAAGACTTGCACTGGACACTACAGTGCTGTAGTAGTGAGTCTTAAAACCTGAAACTGAGCATTTTTGTACTTCCAGGTTTCTCGGTCTGGAGTGTCTGGGTTTTTTGTTAACACAAGGTCAATACATTTTCACCTTTTGTTTTATGTCAAATGATTTTTATGTCTTAAAAAAGGTGGTGGCTAAAAGCGACTACAGAGGTTGTCTGGGATTTTATACGACGTCATAGAGACTCTTCCACTTACTAGTCCACTGTTATCGCCTCCTTGTTTTTAATCTCATGCACTTGCAAACTGTTCTAACTGACATAGCCATGATCACTGGTTAGACCAGGTCACATAAAGAGGAAAGGATTCTGCAGAAGAGGAAAGCGCTATAAGTTGGAATCCGTGGTATTGATGCTGAAGTCATTTGACTATGTTATAGTTCGTTTATGTACTAACAGAAGCTTTTTACTTCTGGTGATTGTATATGGGCTTCAAACATCATAGTGGTGTTCACTTGTGAGGATTAGCTTCCTGAACAAAACATGTAAGTGTTGAGGGAAAAAGGGTAATGCTAACTTCCGGGTTGGCCTATAAAAAAAAACACCACCATTCCTACGGCGCTCTACTGGTTGAATGTTAGTGATGTCATGATTCACATCATGTGCATCAGGCTGTTTGATTACTCTGAAAGTCTTGGCCGAAATTGTTAACATTTTATTGGCTGGATTTCTACCATTTTCTTTACCTTGTTTTTGTTTGTGCTGCTAGTACCCTATCACGAGCAAGTTAAAGATGCTCTAATCAGGATTTTCTATTGGATTTTCTGGTCCACAACTTCACTGCTTTGGCTCGCTCTCACCTCGGGCTCCTGTTTTCAGATCAAATACTTCAAGCACCAAATGGCAGATATAGTTGCTGAAGCGTTTAGCAGCTACAGCGTGCAGAACAGCCGTGTAATTTTTATGGGTGGAATACAGAAGCATGAAGAATTTTGAAGTATGTGCTACTGAGCAACTTTCTGAGGAATGAATATGAGCAATGTTGTAATCCACTGTCTCCTTAACACCAGACCCTCTAGCAGCAAAGGAAATCTGGAACAGTACCTTTAAAGATTTTACCCTGTAGAGGAAGTTGTGGGGAAAAAGTACTGATCAAGTTAAAAACACAGACACAGTTTTGGTAAAATGTTCTGTCCAGTCCAATTAAAGCTAAATGATCTGTCATGACTGGACTGATATCTTTGATGAGTTCTTTAAACGTCTTTGTTTAGTGAACGCTGTGATGTCATTTCTGGGAATTTCCAGTGGAGTTAGTTTCTATGGTTCTGACCTTTAGTCAGCTGGAGTTGGACAGTCATAGTTCACACTAACTCTCCTGCTCCTCTTATTAAAGCAGCAGTGTAACACATGACTGCCCATGGTTCTTATTAAGCCCTGAGTTTCTGTGTGACAGTGTCAAGTTGCAGAACAGCAAATATTTACATGAAGTGTTCATGGCTGGTTACTGCCACTGGGTCACACAGTTACTAAACGTGATCGTTGCTTCCAGGACGCATCAGATCTCGGTGGAACATTAACCTCTCATGTGACACTGATTGCTCACGGTTTGTTTTGAGACGCACAAAACACGCCCCCTCATTCAGCGTGCACACACACAGACCAGACAATGACTCCATTCATCTCTAGGCTCGGTCTCCCCTCTCTCTCCTTCACTGCTCACATCAGCTCATTACAAACACACTGACGGTCACAAACACAACACTTCACAGCCTCGCTGACCTGGATCTGCTCCTGTTGTTTGGTCTTTTCACAGTCTGTTTTCTCTAGAGCAGGTGATGTTTCTCATGGTATCATTTAGTCGTATAGGAGAGAGGAACAGTAACTGGTGCTTCCCAGGTTCTTCAGACAGACGTAGATACAACGTTGTGCACAATTCTTGTTTTTAGTTTGGATTATTTGACATTATTAGAAGGAATATGTTAAATCAAGCAACAAAATGCAAAGGATGATGCAATAAATTTTGTTTTTTCACTTTGGTCTTTGCAACAAGTCCTTCAAATTAAAGCACTGTAAAAAACTTGGCGTGTGTTTGTGCTTTCTGATCTGATGCCCCTGTCTGCAGGGCATCAATTGAAAGCGCCTTCCACAGCCATACTTGCTTCTAGAAAAAATAATCTGTTTTATGATGTGACAAGACTGCGGTTAATGTTTAAGTGTAAGGAAATACCCCTGTTTGGGTCAAAATGGCTTCTTTGTTAAGGTTAGGAAATTTTGGTTAGTAAGGGTTAGGGTTAGGGGGGTCATGGATAAAAGAAACCAATGCTGACAGTTGGCAGGAAACCAGAAACAAGCAGCAGTCTCCTGTAGTCTGACTCTTTGACCTGTCCAACCACACTGACCTTCTCACTTTGTGGCTCTCTAGTAATGTCAGCCGACTCCCTTCTTTACTTCCAGTGAGCAAAAAAACTATAACTATACTGTAGCTGGTGGAGGTCTTTGCGCTTTTAATGTGAACAAATGTTTTAGGCATTAGGCTTAAATATTGCCATTTCCATCTTGGTGTGACTGCAGGAGACCAGTTGTCTCCCTTTTTAAAACTTATTCTGATTCCCAGCACTACAAGCCATTAACACTAGCTCTTCAGGTGCCCCCAGCCCAGTGAGCTGTAAGAGACTCAAAACTTCCCCTAAAACAGTTTCCTTTACTTTACATCCCTCATAACTCATTCTTGCTGATTTTATGCTTCAGTGCTCTTACAAAAAAACTTCATCCACATGATGAATGAACCTTCACGTACTTTCCCCACGTCAGGATTTGTGATTTAATAGCACAACAAGCTACTCAAAGTTTACATCTGTGCTCTTTATCTGATTTTATGAAATTCCTAGATTCTGAGGTGCCACTGATACTGTAAAGGTGCAGTCACACTGCACAGCATGAAGCAGGACTTGACACAGTCTTTTGTACATGTTGCACCTTGTGTAAATACTGACTGTGCAGGGTGTAGTGATGTTTTCAGATTCAACAAAGAGCAGATAGCGAATGAAATAAAGGAAGAGGTCTTACCTGACTGATGTCTGTTTCCCTCAGAATCTGCAGCGGTGTTTTTCTCTTCCTCCTCTTTTACTACTACTTCTCTTCCCCGTCTCTCTCCTCCTTCCTTCCTCTCTTTAGTTTTGCTCCAGCTTCCCGGGCTTCGCTGAGGAGGTGTGTGTCGAGAGTCGGAGTGTGTGTGAGAGAGAGCTGGTAAGACAGCGACTCTGCTTTGTGCTGCCGACCTCGGGAGCGTGTTGATGCAACTGAGAGAGGGAGGGTAAGAGAGAGATTAGTTCACATCTCCACCTCAGGGAAACACCCTTCTCTCTCTCTCTCTCTCCCTCTCCTCCTATTTCCCATTTTCTATTTTATCAGTTGTATTTTACTCATCAGATTTTCTCTTCTTTCATCTCATCACCTTGAAGGACTCATGGAGCCAAACATTTCTACTCTCCTCTTCCCTTTATTCTCCTGTTTAACTCAAGCCAATCCTCCTGTGTCATTCTTGGTTTTTAACCTTCTCCTTTGTTGTAGTTGTTCCCGTATTCCCTCTTCGGTTTGCTGTTGAATCATAAATAAGTTACAGTTGTCTTTGTGCCGACTCACAGAAGCACAAAGACAACAAACGACCCATATATCTCTGATGGTCTCCGTCTATGAGCTGCTGCTTTTCATTTGACTTTGTATCAGTGAAATATTTCATCTTTTGCACATTAGACATTAAAATGTGAGGCAGTAGGTGGAGAGAATCTCTTCACTGTTCAAATAGTTCAGAGACAAACTGCTTGTTAATGGCTGCTGAATAAGAGCAGGTGGCTAAAGGTTTTAGTAAATGTCATGATGCTGAGGGTTAGACAACCAGAGCAATGATAATGTAAACAAACTATTTATTTTAGATGTAAAGGTCTGATCGCAGTCACGACCTTCAAGTTCCTTTATCAACTCGTTTTTACCTCTTCAGTTAAATACTGAAAAAATCTCCATCTTTGAGGTTAATGTGTTCAATAACTGAGACCTAAAACCATCATTAAATTAAGACATAAGTAGATTTATCTTGAACTAATGCACAAAGTTCACTGCACTAAAATCAAGAAAAATAAATTTCATAATTCAGACAAATGGTTGGGAGCAGAATAAAATCTTCTGTTCTCTTGTTCCACATTGACTTGGTTACAGACAAATGCCTTGGTAAAAAGAATAATTTTACAGTTTTCCAAATTTGCTGACCAGCTTAACACCTGAATGTCTTGCAGCAAAACGGGGGAAGGAGAAAAGAGCTGAGCCCCTGAATGCTCACTGACAGGTAACTGAACGAGGCAGCAGACAGTTTAACCTTGAGGAGACCCCTGCTCGGTTCTGTTTAAGCTCATCGCAGCGATTACAGAGTTTAGCTTTAGTCAGCGAATCTGTTTTGGATTAAAGTGCTCCTGGGGAGGCTGCACAGAGGGGGTGTCTGTGGGCGTGCATTAGTCGATGGGAGTGTTTGGACACCTCTGTTTTGGGTCTGTACTCTGGCCTGTTGTAGTTGAAAACAAACCATGAGAACGAGGTTAACACCCAACATTGTAGCTTTGGGTTGAGGGTGTTTACATGCAGTTGCATCTACAGATCATAAACTATTCTATTCATAAGAAGGGCCATAAATCCTACTGTTCACCAAATGGATGTGAACAACCTTAAGGTGTTATTCTATTATTTTCTTTAGCCTGTCTTTGATTGCTTAATAACCAAATCTGTGTCCTGCTGGTTCCTACTGAAGTCCTAAATCTTTAAATAAGAGTCACAAATGTGTAGTTTCCTTTTATCAGAAGGGCAAATATGTTCCCAAAACCTTTGGGTATTGTAACGTTACTCAAACAGAAAGAAACTACAGTATGTGTTTGAAGGAACATGACCAAAACATGTCACCCAGTACAAGTGGGTGGCTCAGTTCAACAGCGTGAGGATGACACAGATGCTCCGTGGCCCAGGGCGCCGTAAGGTCGGCCTATATTGTCACCTTTTCTTGGGATTTGTTGACAATAAGTCAACGAGGTTAGTTAAAGCTTGAGAAATGTTCATCTCTCCCAGACTCCAACCTCCTCCTCATGAATTTGGTGCAGTTGAAGGAGGTCACGCTGTTCTATATATTTTATGCCTCTACAGCAGATCAGGTTGGCATAGTCATCAGGTTTCCATTCAAATGTAGTGCACAATTTAACCAAATTTCCAGAAAAGTGTTTCCATCCACTGTTGAATTTTCAGATTTCTTTTTTTTGGGGGGGGGGGTATTTTTGCTAGTTGAGCACATTGAGATAAACAGCTGGAGTAGTGCAGATTCTGCTGGGTGCCAGTTAGCAGCTGCAGAAGAAGAGGGTGAAACAAAATGAGTATAACAGAACAAAAGCAACGTGAACAACATGATGGAAATTTGTTATTTATTGAGCGCCAACAACGGCACCTCAGGAGACCCCTCTGTAAAAACCCTGAAGTTTGCAGATGATGCAGTGTCATCAGTCTCATCAAGACGGTGACGAGAGGGGAAGTTGAACAGCTGGTCCTGTGGTGCAGTCACAACAGTCTGAAGCTGAACATACTCAAAGTGGTGGAGACGACAATGGACTTCAGGACTTGCTGATGATTTGTCTCTTCAGTGGAAGCTTGGACTGACATTATACATCATTTAATTAACCAATTTTGTTCTTGTTTCACTTTGTGGTATTTTATTTGTATCGATAGACAAACTTTTCTTCCTCAGTCAAGCATACACATTTTTTCCCCCCTATTTTTTTGCATTTCCACTCAGATTTTTATGAGGAATCAGGACCGAGTTAGGAGCCTCCCATCTCTCTGAACAATGCTCCACCACCAGCTCTAATGTGGAGTGTCTGTTATCCTCATGTTACTGCCGAGGGCGGTGAGGTTTTCTTTTCCACTCCAAAACACAAAGCTAACCCACTGTGGAGTTTCTCTGCAGGGGGTGCACTCACTGAGCCATCTTCCTCTCCCTCTGAGACCCTGTGAGACACTCAGCTGGCCCTATGCCCCTCCTCGTCTTCTCCCCTGTTACCTCCCCCTCCCCCCATCTCTCTCTCTCTCTCTCCTTTCATTTGTCTCCCTCCGAGACTTGGGTTAACTATCGCTCTGATCTGCCTCTCTGATCACTTTCCTCCCCTTTTCATCTCCTTCTCTGTGTTCAGATCTCCGTTCTGTCTCTCTATCCCCTCTCCCCTCTTACTGTTTCTCAACCTCCTCTGATCCCTCTTCTCATCTGTCACCTCAATCCTCTGCTTTTTACAACTTCTTGGGAAACACTACCTTTTCTTTCTTCTCTGTTCTCCTTTTTATTCCATTATCTTCCTCTCCTTCCAAGCAGCAAAGTGATTTGCCTCTCGCTTAGGCCTGTGAGAAAATCCAGGGACTTGGCTGCTCTATGAGGCAAAATCTCTGAATAAATAACCATGGGTAATTTGCTCTGAACCTGCAGCTCAGTATTTTTTCACCCTCACAGTTTAGAGAGAGGAGATAAAGACACAATAAAACGGTGGGAGATCCTTACAGAGGCTCATTATCTGGTTGTCAGTAAAGTTTTCTCACAGGGCTTTGTGACGGATGGTTCAGTCCCACTCTGCTCCATCTACTTCTTTTTCAAGGCAAATTATCTGTGTTACAGTCTGGTTTTTCCAGCGGCTGTGTATGTGGATGAAACGCCTCTCATTTAAGGGAGTAATGAACCGCCAGTTCTAGCTGAACTAAGGCAAATTATTGAGAATAAATTGTAAAACTTGTCAAATAGAACTAACAGGTATTAGCAGTGCTGCACCTCACATGCCCTGCATATGAGACTCTGTTAAAGATTAAACAGCTTATGAGCAAAAACAAGACATTTAATGCAATTAAATAGACGTGTGTCCATCCTGAAGGTTGTAGCTGTGGACGTGGTGTGTCCATCCTGAAGGTTGTAGCTGTAGATTAATTCTCTCTCATTCAACTACAGATACACACTCTACCATTCATGGTGAGAGAAGTGTGTCAGCGCCAGGTCAGCCATGAACATCGGGTATTAATAATGCAGGATGGGAAGCAGCCGCTCTTTCTACAAAGTTGTATGCTGCGACTGTGCATATCAGCTCCCCAACCCACCACCGTGAGCTACACAGGCCCAGAGAGGTGAGTGGACAGGAGGAAAACCTGCTGAAACACCTTTCACAATGTGATGAAACAAACTGGAGCTATGAAAATGTGTGGTTTGAAATAATGTCTGCTATCCAAATGTCAAACTGTTTAGCTTTGTTTTTAATAAATGGCCCCTCCAGGGTTTCAAAATCACACATTCAGTGCATCTTTATAAAGAAATTGCACTGACATTTTGCCACAATTTTTGTATTATTTTGAGCAAGGGAAAATAATGCAAGTCTACAGATTAAGAGTGTGACGAAGTGATCATCAAAATATGTAATAAGTAAAGTTCATTTTGGTAACTTGGTCACCTTAATACAAAGCCTGGGGGCAGGTGCTGCCTGACAAGATGAGTTCTGGGGAACAAAGGAATCACTGATTATTCCTCTCACCATTACTGGTGAAATAGATTTTGATTAATGTCATGGATTGGTTATATAACATAGTGAGCAGTGTTTGGCTTTTTCACATTCTTCACTTCACTGGTTTCTATTAGGTGTTTAAAAGGACAAATCATAAAAGAGGCAACATCTTCAAAAGAAGCCTTTCAGCTGCTCTACTTTACAGATTGGAAAGGCCTTAAAGAAAATGTGTCATTTGTGTTATTTGGCTGAATAAACAATGATTGAGTGTTTAGGACCTCTGGGTGGACTTTGTTGCTTGTATTGATAGTAGTTGTATGTGTTAAATAAATTCACATTGTAATACATTTGGGTCTTTGTTCTGCTGTGTGAGCATTTATGTACCCAGCAGGACACTGTCTCTTTATTGTGATGACTTTGATCATTGTGCTTAACAGCGTTTTGTATCATTAATAAGAAAACCAAAATTTTATAGTTGTGCTTATTGCTCCACTGGCTGTGAATGAACTGATTCACAAAAGGAGCTGAAACTAATTCTGTATGACTCATGCAAATGAACAGACAGTTAATAATAACCAGTTCTTATCCACCCTTCATCTTTTTTCTATCCCATCTTTAAGTTAATACATGACCTCTATGACCTCTCTTTGTTCTTCATAATCATGCCCTTCCTCGCTACAGAAATCTGAACCTCGGTTGTTCTGAATGTGTCTGAAGGATAAAAACACAATGCACCTTACCTCGTGTCACAGCAGTGAGTCTGGATACTTTCTAAAAACGTTTTCACGTTGTCTTTATGATTTGCTGAGTATAGATCCACTTTAGTTTCAGTCAAACAGCCTAGTGACTTATTTCTGCCTGTTCATCAGTCTGGCGCCTGAACAGATCCAGTGTAAACCCTGATAGGACAGCAGCTGCTGCAGCTGAGCAGGTGGCGGCTCGATGCCAGGCTTGTCTCATCGTTGTCTTCAGGAATAATAGTAGACACCCAGCGAATGACTTTCACATTATGATCATCTCAAAAATCACACTAATTTTATCGTGTCTGTTTTTTAATGAGAACAAATGTGCATTCTGCTGCCAGTTTATTAGGTACACCTAGCGAAACCCAAGCTAAACAACTGTATGTCTGGAGGATGTAGCCTGTGGTGCTGCATTATTCAGAGCAGTGCTTCTGTCATTTAGCCTAGGTTTACCCATCTAGTAGATGTTGAAATAAGCAAAACCTGCTTGTGACGCTACAGGAAAAGTCAGGGGGTCATAGTCGGTTGGATTAATCCTCTGGGAGGACGGCGCTTAGGTCACATTTATTCATCCTTTTGCATGGACATTATATGAAACCTTACTGGCTACACTGTTTGATTGTGTTGTCTAATTCTCCCCTGCCTGGGTGAGGTATTGCTGCTGACTTGCATGCTGAGCAGTGTCTGCCTGAAACGTCCCTTCAGTGGATAAATAAATATTTGATCTGAGTGCTGTCCTGCTCTCCGTCCTCTGGGGGCCATATATATCTATAAAATTTCATGGCAATCCTTCCACTAGTTGCAAAGAAATTAACATGGATAAAGGTGTGTTGTTACACTACAGAAGTTTTTTTTAAATAAATTTCCTGAGCACTGCTTAGTTTTTTTTTATTTCTATCAACATAATTAACATTTTAGCATCATCTTTGTAAAGAACTGAGATAAACATCTGCTCACTGTGCAGAAACCCACCATGTCAGTCACTGCTGGAGCCACTACACTCTCCTTGTGTCGTCCTCCATGACTCTCAGCTTTCTTCAGAGGCTACGGGAGGACAAGCAGTGTTCATTAGCTACTGATGAAATGTAGAGCTGCAAAAGGCCAAAACTAGAACAGAGGCTAGCAGTTGCCAGCTGGTACATCAAACCAGTCTTTGTGTCTTGGCCGAGAAAGTAAGAGAGCAGTGACTGCAGAACAGATCCCAGGAGAGGCTGTGGTTGAATTCAGGCCTTGGTGCTCACTTGTTCAGATCTCTGCCTTAAGAAGCCTTAACAATAATGTCTGGAACAAGAGCCAGCCACTGCACGAGTGAGACTTAATCTTGAAGGAGATGTTTGGTTTTATTTATATGTGAAAGATTATGGAGAGTGCTTTCTTTCACATTATAAAATGGTAAATGAAAGTGTATTTATGTTCTTGTCTTCTTCTTTGGTGCCACTTGTTTATTGCTACGTTTCCCAGCCTGCAACACGTCCTCCAACCTAAACAACTATATAGACTGGTTTCCCCACCACAGCCCACAGGCACATGTCCTGAGTTGGAGCTCCTGTTGGTGACAGGGGATATGTCACAGATAAACAGTGAAAATCACTGTTGAAAAAGAAAGAACTAACCTTTTCAGGAGGTGGCAGTGCCTCGTTAAAGCTTTAGTTTAGGGACAAAACAACTTGCGTTTTACAGAGAGATCGGTGGTTTGAAGTAGATATTTTAAAGTTAAATTGCATTCGCCATCACTATCAAGGCTATTGGATGATCATGGGGCATGGTTGAAATAAACTAAGTTGACTTGTGGTTTAGGGTGGCACAGAGGTGTGGTGGTTAGCCCTGTCACCTCACAGCAAGAAGGTTCTGGGTTTGAGCCCTGGCCGACCCGGGGCATTTATGTGTAGAGTCTGCATGTTCTCCCTGTGCCTGCGTGGGTTCTCTCTGGGTGCTCCGGCTTTCTCCCAAAGACATGCAGCTTAGATTGACTGGTGACTCTAAATTGTGGTTGTCTGTATCTGTCAGCCCTGTGATAGACTGGCGACCTGTCCAGGGTGGATCCCGCCTCTCGCCCAGTGTCAGCTGGGATTGGCTCCAGTGCCCCACAACCCTATTTAGGAATAAGCAATCTAGATAATGGATGGATGGACTTGTGGACTGAAATGGGAAACAAACAGTGGTCTCCAGGGTTAAAGTCCAGTGGACCTTCTTACTATATAACAGCACGTCACTCGTCATCCTCCTTTTGCTCCTGTTGTAGTTGCTACAAAAGTTCTCACTACAGAGCTTTGTCACTTGACTCGACCATGTACTGTAGCTTTGAGGTTGTCTCACGTGACCACTTGAAGTTACTTAACACTATGGTTGTAATAAACTACTTGCACAAATGACCTGTGAGGTAATTAGTTTTCTATTTGCGGTGTCATCACTAGGATGTCTTTTTTTCTTTAGAGCAGCTTTGGCACCATAGATGTGTAAAAGTGGATTCAGTGTTACAAAATAGCTGCTACTCATTCTAATAAAGGAGCAGACGTGTTCACTGACAACTCTCCTGAGGCTTCTGTATGTCAGATCCATAGCACAGCTCTTTGTGTCACGGACATGACACAGCAGAAATAATATTTCTTTTAACAATGGCACCATGTGTCCCAGTAAGCCATGATGGTGAACCAGCATGTATAAATGGTTTTCCTTCCAACCCAGAATGTCTGCTGTCAGTTAAGTCTATTGCAGAGATTTATTTCAAACCTTTTGGATGCTAATTATTTTTGCTATGGTTTTACAAACTGTGTCTTTTATAATTATTGTGTCTGCTGATACATTTCAGTAGTAGTTCATCAGCTTCACACTGCATCAGTCATTTTAAAGTCTTTGTACATCTACTGTAAACTCAGTCAGGTAACTAATCTTCCTCAGGACTGTGGCCGGGCTTGACTAACAAGTTTCTCACTTTCTGTTAACTTAGTTTAATCTGTTCAACTTAGACAACCTTTAGGAGGAGACTTAATCAGCCAGAATACATGACAGTACCTGTGTGGAAGTGGAGGGCGCTTATACAAACTTACAGTATGAGAATATAAACATTTTTATAATTAATGCACACACCAGGTTATGGTTCCAGTAAGCCCAGTGGCACAGATGAATTGTGCCACCAGTTAAGTGCTGGAAGCTTGGTGATATCGCACATACAGACTGTGCAGAGGCCACAGCTGGTTGGTTGTGATTTATTTTGTTCATGGCACAAAAGATAGAGAGTAAAGCTTTGCTGGTTGTGCAGCACAGCTAAGTAACAGCTAAGTATATGAAATTAAATTTCTGGGGGTAATGGTTGATGACAGATTATCCTGGAAATCTCATATTAGACATGTTCAGCATAAAATAGCTAAAAATATATCGATATTGGCAAGGGTTAGACATATGCTGGACGTCAAAGCATTGCGGATTTTGTATTGTTCATTGATTTTGCCATATTTGGAGTATGGTGTTGAAAACTGGGGAAATACATACAGGAGTTCACTTCAACCATTGTACATATTACAGAAGAGAGCGATAAGAGGTGTGCACAAGATGGGGTATAGGGATCACACAAATGCAGTTTTCATACAGTCCAAATTGTTAAAATTCTTTGATTTAGTGGGATATAAGACTGCTGTGTTTATGTATAAGGCCAGGAACAATTTATTGCCTGGTGGAATCCAAAAGCTATTTGGTGAAAGGGAAGGGGGATATAACTTAAGGGGACATTTAAATTTAAAAGTTCATGCTATACGAACAACCAAAAAAAGATTTTGTATTTCTATAAGTGGGGTCAAACTATGGAATAACTTAACTGTGGACATGAAAACGAGAGGTAAAAGAGACAACAGAGGAAACATCACATGTTAGTGGATAAAACCTCAGAGTAAAGATAAACTGCATTTCTTGTGAGAGTTGTTCATCTTTATCATGGTTTATTTATGTAAACTCCTGCTAACTTCACCTTTCCTTCCTCATTCTGTGTATTAATGCTTCACAGGCACTGCCCCGTTTTTGTGCCAGTCTTCAGGCATTTTGTTTGTCTTGAGTCTTTGTCCACCTGTTTTATACTTTTTTCTCAGTTGTCACTTTAAAAAAAACCTGAGTGGGAGCACTAGAACTTTGAAGGGGGTGTGAAAGTTGGCATATCAGAAAAATAGAACATGTGATAAGGGCTGTTTTTCATAAACACACTGACATTGAGGTACCTGCTTCTGTAGTCAAAGTCAAAATAAAAACCTATCAAAGTAGCTGATGAAAATAAAATGGGTGAATCAGGAGAGACGTTTGTCATGAGATTTTATGTTCAGGCATAAAAGCATGAAATACCACAGGTTTAGTGAAATGACACTTTTTAATCAGGTTTGAGAGGTTTGTCTTTTCTATTGTACCCACTGCAATAGAAGTAGATATATTTTAGTGTTGGAGCATTGAAAAGTGTCCACGAACAGCTTCATGTCTCACTCCAGAATTTGTCCCCATTAGGGAATCTGGGTAACCGTATTCAAGAAAGTAACAACGAAAAAGAAGTAAAACCAGGATGAACATCATTGTGGCTTTTGAACGATGGAGACGGCTGAAAGAACAAAAGGGGCTGAGAAGTGACGCCATGGTCGTTTTTCTGCTGACAGGTCATTATTGGTTTGGTTTTGTTTGGGGGGCATTTGTTGTTTTCCTGAAATCTGTTAGTAGTAGTCAGGCAGTGCACGTTGCAGTGTGCACTGTGTTTTGGAGGAAACACTTTGGAAAGAAGTCAGAACGAATGGGTGGGATTGCTTTGGCTGTCTACTTTCAAAATCAAGCTTCCTCTTGGTGGTTTTGAAAGAAGGTGCTTTGGAAGCCATATCAAGAAAATGAAGAAATGATTGATTGATTAAGATGAAGTGTTACCAGCAGCCCTGGTTTTGAGTCTGACCACATGAAAACGTCACATCAAGCTCATGGTGCAGGACAGATGTGGTCCTGAAATGGTGAGATGACTTTAATCTTATAAAATGAGATAAATTCCAAACTCATAATTCACAAACAGGAAGCTACAACATCTGTGACACAATAAAAAGGAACCACAAAAGAAGATATGTAGCAGAGTAGTTGATGTATAAATGAGGAGGTTGATTGAAAACATGATCCAGAAGAAAAATACAACTACTTGGTTTGTTTGGGTTCAAGCTCATAAAGACTGAAATGATTCGTAATGTGGTTTTGTTGAGCTTCGGTCTCAGGCGCTGTAGTTGCAGAGATGAGTCCTTGTTTTTCACAATATGGAAATTAAGTTGTAAATGTGGAAACTGCCTGAGATTTGCACATTCGGAGCCTTGCTTTTAATTATGGCTTGTTTTTAGATTTCCTTTTTGGATTTGATAGAGGAAGTGGATCTTTGATTTTTTTTTCCTCTGGGGGATTAAACAAGAAGCTGTAATTTTGTTTTGTACAAGTTTGTGTCTGTATCAGTGAGATCAATGTGTGCTAACATGCAGAAACTGGGAAACAGACATTCCCACTTTACATAATTCCTTAAAACACGTTTACCATCATGTCTCTTTTTAAGGTTGCCTTTGTATTAACACACTTTTATAACTGATGAACAATGTGAGCTTAAAATATTTTTTGTTCAAATTCTATTAATTTAAATCAGAAAAATCTCCATAATTTCCCTCTTACCCCAAGTGCATGTGGCCATGAAGCCAGTTGTAGCTGTGAGATATCTGGCACCGAGCGACGTCTGCCTCCTCTTTGCCACAGTTTAGGTGGCAGGAGTTTTGTTTGTGGTGCCCAAAGCATTGAGACAATGTCCCAGTTGTTCTACAGACGTCGTAGTAAACAGTTGTCATTCAGCTTCTAGGGCAGTGTCTGTAGTAAACGTGCACAGAAACACAGGGGGCCTAGGAGCTCAGGCCTACCTGGTCACACAGCTTCAGACAGAATACCAGAAAGACATTGAATGCATTTTGTTCTAAATGTACCTCTTAATAATCCCATTTCTGATGGCGGCAGCAGCATGTTAGTGTAAAACTGTCAGGCCTTGTCCGTCCATCCTCCTCCATCTCTCTGTGTACAGCAGCACTGCTCAAGGTGGAGGAGCTCGGTGCTTCAAGTTTAAACAACACTGAAACAAAGCAGTTTGCTTAAGCTTGTCACATGACAGTGCTGTGAGGAAGAGGAAAGGTTCATATTCGGGCGTCATTCTGAAAGCTGTACCGTGACCCACACTGTTTTCCCAGTCAGACATCAAGTAGAACGGAGTCCTCCAGGCCCCGTTCACCCTGATACAAACAGTACAGTGATTTCACTCCTCTCAACTGTCAGATAAAACCTGACTTCTGGCTTTTCCTGAAACAGAACAGACTAAACTCCATAGTGAAGTAACTCCACTGGTTACACTGCTGTGTCCTTCAGACTTGTTGGCTTGTTTTAATGCTCTGAGCTTTGTTGTCTCTGTATCTGTGTGTGGGACGCAAGACTGTTGACAAGCAGTGAGCTGGACAGCAAAGACAATGAGGGCACCATACAAGCCCAGAAATCACACACCCGCCCCAACCTGTTCATGTTTTTATTTTGTTTACAGTCTCAATTTAAATAAGTTGTTGCATGTGAGTAAGTCTGTTCAGTTATTAGAGACTGAAAAAGGGTTATAATTCTGTAAATGACACCGGCAGGTAAGGGGCAGCTGGGGTCCTGAGAGAGCTGAAAAAAACCCACGATGGTCAGTAGAGAAAGAGGAGTGAGAGCTGCTAAGGAGTAGTTGTGTGTGCGGTCCGGATGTGAAAAAAACCCTGTTGGCAATAAAAGAAACTTTTCCGCATTCTCGAAGCCTGGCTTTATGGATCCCAAGGTGTTACATGTGCAAACAGTTTAAGTTAAATGCTGCTGTAAAAATCCAGTGTTACAGAAACTGCACTGTAAGTTTGTGGAGGTAGGTTCATGAACTTTCTCTGAACCCATAGCAGCATGGTTTCTGACTAACCTGCTGCTAGAAAACAGTTCATATGAAAACTGTCCTGTGGTTTGAGGGCCTGTAACAGCATCTGTTAGACACAACACCACACTGGGCAAAATCTTTGAGCATCACCAAAAATGATACTGGTATAAAGTTCAGTTGCAATGAAATAAGTGTTTATGGTTGTTTGTCACCTTTGTCAGGGAGTTTCACACCTGTGCAAAAAGATTTGAGCAGTGATTTTATTATATATTAGTCATTTTAAAACACTGGAGCTCAGAAACAAGTGCACACTGAGACCATGGGGTCAATATGTAAAGGATGAGAATGGTGATACAGTAACTCAGCTTGTATTTTAGTCATTCTTACAGAGTGTAAATGTTTTCAGGCCCGAGTCCTAAATGTCCTGAACCAAGTCCAAGTCAGTTAATGTTGCTGTTTATCCAAAGATTTCAGACAGACGTGCTGCTGCCAACTACGCCATCAGTTTTACATTCTTACATTTTATTAGAACCAACTTCTTTCAAGAACAGAGACCCTCCCAGCTTTGCCCACGTGGACTCCAAAAGCATGCATGTCCTCTGCTGAACATTTTCTGTAGCTGCTTCTCTGATAAGGAGCTCTGGTTGCTCTATTCACTAAATCCTCAGATTTGTGCCCACAGTGGATATTTAGCACTGTGGACTAAAATGTTTGGTTCGATCAATAGTTGTAAACAAGGATCAGTGAACTCCCCGAAGCTGGAAATGAGACAGATGAGAGGATGCTCTGTGACGTCCCCGTGGGACCAAACCCGTAGCTGCTCCGCTGGCAGCAGACCAGAGATGGAGTTTAAAGGCTGAACAGCTGCTTGTAGCTTCTTTTTCACAGATGCACTTCGATTTATTCTGCATTTAATCAAACCGTGTAGACCTGCTTCTCTACACTGCTGATTAACCTCAGCAGTGTAGATTAACCACTGGTGGGTTTTTACAGCCCTCATTTTGGATTTTTGTCCTCCACTGCATATGTTTGTTTATTTACAATATTTTGGACTAAATTGTGCCAATTGTTTTATGCCAGTCTTGGTGTAGGACACTTGTAGTAGAGAGATGCAACAAAGGTCCCAGCCAGACGTAAACCATTGTCAGAAATGGTCTGTGAAGCATGGAGGCAACATATTTCAACTCACTGTTTTACTGATTTATGAGATTTGATCTTTCGCGTATTGTCATATGAACATCAAATATCATGTTCTGGGAGGCACAAAAGTAGAATTTTAATTCTCCATCGTACATAAACTGTCTCAGACTGGACAGCTGCAAAACTAAATTACAGCAACAGCTTTTACATTATTACATCAGTTTAAAATAAAATGGAGGCTATGTTTGATTATAAAGTACTAAAAACTCCACAGGGCACCTTAAAGAAACCTCCTGGTTGTATCTTTAATCAACAAACAAAAACTTATTCCACAAAAAAAAAACTGAAAAGTGCTATAACAGTGTTTGTAGAGCTGCTTCTTTGTTGGTGTATTTACCAAATAAAAGAGCAACTTGTGAAGGTAAAGACCTTATTGAGTTTAACTGCTTCAGCAAGAATCTTCCTCCTGTTGTTAATAATGTTGTTCATTGTTAAATTTCTCGGACTCTGCCCCCAGAGCGTGTTGGGTGTGTTGTGTCAGGAGCCCTGAGCTTTGAGATGCTCCACTATGACGCTCCTCTGAGCCTCTGTGGTGGTGAGAGTGGAGGAAAGAGGAGAGGACGAAGGAAATGAGGAAATGAGATGATACAAACTAGGAAATAAAACAAAACTGAGAAAGGAGAGGGGAGGAAACAAGGTGAGGAGAGCAGATGAGAAGAGGAAACAAAGGAGAGAAGAGGAGTAATCGGTGTGAGGAAATGAGGACCAACCGTATGTCTGAGTGACAGACGGTCGTCGCTTTAACAGACTGATGTTACATGTCTGAAGTGTGTAATGCCTCCTCACAACCTGCAGTCAGATACAAAAACTAACATCAGTCTACACAAGGCCAGAGAGAATGTTTGATACCTTTGTAAATTAAATACCTTTTTAGTTATTTTTAGGACGGCAGATACCGTATGTGTGTGTGTGTGTGTGTGTGTGTGTGCATCATGAGAGAAACTTCCTACTAACTTTCTACTAACCTACTGCTGAAGTGAATCTGGATATCAGACCCAGCCCCTCCATGCCAGCATCATTTCCACACTTGGCTCCATCCAGGTTCATTTCCTGAGAATCTGCTCAGCCCATCTGAGCCTTTAATTCGACCGTTCTGGGTTATGTACAACTTCCCCTCTGGTCGCTGCCTGTGTCTAAGTGTCTGTGAGTTTGTGCTTGAAGATGTGAGTTCACCCTGTGACTGTTTTATTCAGCCTGAGCCCAAAGAGGATTTGGTAAACAGCATGGATATCCCCCTTGTCAATTAGCTAACATGTTGATGTCAGCATGGTCAGTATAATCCCCCTCTTAATGTATTGTAATAAACCCCCTTCTTCCTTTGTCTTGTTCACCGAGATGCTCAGCGCACACACAACGGGTCCTGAGGGAAACGGCCACTCACAACAACATGACAGGATGCTGCATTAGCTCAGCCATCATAACAACATTACCAGGGGCTGAATGAAACTCTCCAGGGCTCCAGAAGAGACAACTTTCTGACCCTATGAATGGCTCTGATTGCAAACGCTGACTGTAGAGTTCACTGAGGTGCCTGTCCTACTCGTACCAAGCTCCCGCTCATTGCTGTATTTTCATGTGATTCAGAATCAGGTGCTGTGATTGAGCTAAAAGAAAGAACTGGTGAAAAGAGCATATTCTAGCTGCTTTTCTTCCAGCTGAAGAAAAGTCAGTGGATCACTAAAGTCAGTAAGATTCATCCTCAGGGGACCATGAAGTTGTTGATTTACATCAGTCTGGACCAGAGCGTTGAGCTACGTGATGACTCTTATTATTCAGTTCTGTGGCTGTTTGTTCCAAACAAATGAATAATAAGTGAATCACTTTGTGTCCTGTCATATTGTGTGTTTATGCAGAAACATTCACCAGTTTGTAAGCTTATAAATGCTGACGACCAGGCTTCTCCTCCCAAATGTCATCCCCTTGTATGGACATGAATCACAGCGGCTCACGTCCACACAGCCTGTCCGCTGCCTCCCTCTGGTTCTGAGGGACGCAATAAGTGTCAGGGCCAAGATGGCAGCTAATGATGTGTGGCTCGCCAGGGGGCTGAAGCAAGGCTGCTATTTCAACCGAGGAATGGTCCAGTCTGCTCTGCTAATGCATCCCAGACAGCTGGTGACACAAACCCAGCCATCCAGAGGATCTGTCATGACATCCCTGCAGACGCTCGGCCGCTGTGGCTGGGGGTCTGTGTGTCGACGGGTTTGATTGTTTCATGTACAAGATCCTCCAAGAGCCAAGGGTCTCTTTCCTCCTCCTCTCCGTGATGAAACAAATGAGGTTTTGTCCTTGAGTGACCATTATGGAGCTGCTGAATGTATGTGTGTGCTTCCATTACACTCTCAGCAGGGAGTCAGAGGGGACACTTTGAAAGTCCACTGCCTTAAGTTGTGCTATGCATGTGTCCCAATGCAGGGCCAAAGCATAACCTTACAAAGCTGCTCCACTACAACGACCCCCCTGCTTCCCTCTGTCTGAGGCTGGGTCAGGGTGCAGCTCCAGAGTGAGGGAGCTCAGAGTGAAGGTCCCATTGTGAAGGAGATCTGGTGGTGGAGTGGACTGGTTGATGATCATAAGACACCAGTGATGCGGTGTCTGGCTCGTATCCTGTCAATTGCTGGGACCTGCAGCATCAACCCAGTCCTGGTGCAGCTCCAGAGAGAGAGAAGCAACGGCTTATGGGATGGAAAACGATTAGCAGTGAGGTTTCACTGAGACGTGAAGTTACAATGAAGCTTTCAACATGTCAGAGGACTAAAGCAGTACTAAAGACCTTTTCCTTATATTTAGTTTTCCTAGATGTTTCTCATCCTTTTCCCACTCTAGTGCTAATGATCCACTTTTGAAAGATATCAGTACTGTTTGTGTTCACGTCCCAGTCTGTGTGTACGCTGACAGTTGTACCACAGGCTGTGGAGGTTCCATGTTTGTTAGGTGAATATCGACCATGACTGAAAGTCTCCCCCAATGATTTTTATATTTTTTACACTTATGAAAGAAAACCTTAAATAAAAGTTCAACTTTTCTGTTTCCTAGAAATAGTTGTCCACACTCTGACCGTCCACTGTTCATAACGTTGAAGTGCGTGCATGTGTGTGTGTGTTCTTGTACTTACCACATAGTGAGGACCAAAAAAGTATTCTTTGCTACAGAGTGAGGACATTTTGTCCGGTCCTCACTTTGTGAAACACCTTTTGAGGGTTAAGACTTGGTTTTAGGGTTCAGGTTAGAACTGGGTTTAGTGTACGGTTGGTCATTTGGTTCTGATGGTTAAGCTTAGGAGGGGTTAGGGAATGTATTATGTCAGTGAGTGTCCTCGCTAAGATAAAGTGTGTTTGTGTATGTGGGAGAGAGAGAGATGGAGCTTCAGGTTTTTCTTGCACATCACTGCGTTGTCAGGTAGCACCGTCTACACTGCCTCAGACCTGCTGTCCTAAACACAGTTTGATTTAAACATCTGTCTGACGAGCTGCACACCCTCTGCATCAGAATAACCAAACACACACACATGCTGTGTTGTCATTCCTTGTGAGGACTTTACATGGGCTTACATTCATTTCCTGTAGACCTACCCTAACCTTAACCA
>NW_018128255.1:320352-321307 GCF_001952655.1 Monopterus albus | reverse complement strand
AGTTAATAGTTATTAATATAGTTAATATTAGTAAGTGCACAACATGTAGTATGGTCGGGTGAACTTTCTGTTCCTTTGCACGGGTCTCTGCAAGGACGTTGGGCACCAGACTTCCTGTTGTTTAGCAGTGTGCAGGGGGTTCCCAAAATAGAGAAGTGTAACCAGGGTGGGGGCCCGGTTGGACGTCAAGATCTGGACAATCACAGGAAGTGGGGAATGGCCTTATATTTAGCTGCAGAGTTGATCAGGCACGTGTGTAAAGATCCGAGAAGACGACTAGAACCAGTGACTGACAGCCTGACTTTCTCTGCAGAGACTCAGACCAACACAAGTGATTCTGTTTCTCGCACTCTCAATCATAATCATAAAATATTGTTCAATAAATGATAACTGGCACTGCAGTGATTCTCCACGTGTATTGATTCTTGCGACCACACCCTAACTTTGTCTACAGAAATGATAACTCAGCTGGTGCTTTCCAGCATCAAAACATATGACACGTTTCACTCCCCACTGCACAGAGACCACCTTTGCCTTAATATTACTTTAAAATAAATCTCTGCCATGGATTGAGTCAGAGTTTCTTCTTTATCTTAACTGCTTTTAATATGTAATCAGTTGCTTCTTCAACATTATCTACCTGTCCAAACCTTTTTTAAGATATACAGATAAAATATGGACAAAAACAAATGTTGGTGATAAAAATCTCCTGGCAGAGGTAACCAATATACATATAATAGTAAAATCAATTATCGCCTTAAACATACAGTATTCTGAACAGGTAACAGCTCATAGAAGTGTTTCTTAGGGGTGGGAATCTTTGGCAAACTCGATTTCATGATTCGACTCGCACTCATTTCCTATTCAAAAACAACTCCATTCAATAAAAACGAAGGGCACTATGTGTTGGCTCTTACTCTAGTTTACTGTCTGACAAACAACTGATAGCTGCAGC
>NW_018128255.1:302520-304614 GCF_001952655.1 Monopterus albus | reverse complement strand
TGATTGTGTCCCACTTGTTGTTGATTCTTCACAAAAAAATACAGTTTTATATCTTTATGTTTGAAGCCTGAAATGTGGCAAAAGGTCGCAAAGTTCAAGGGGGCTGAATACTTTCGCAAGGCACTGTATGTGCATTTCTGAGTGAAAATATAAGTATGTGAAAAGAATATATGTGTGAAAGGAAAAAATGTGTGAGTGAAACTACGTGTACGTAAAGGAAGAATATGTGTGTGTGTATGTGCAAGTAAAATATATGTATGTGCGAGTAGAATATATATATATGTGCGAGGAGAATATATGCATGTGTGAGGAGAATATATGCATGTGTGAGGAGAATATATGCATGTGAGTGTCCAAATGTATGTGTGTGAAACGTCGAGAATACATAATGTCTTATACGGCCCCTCATAGTGTTGTCTCTAAATGTCTTCTTAATTTGTTGGGTCTCATGTTGTCTGCTGCCAGCGGTTTAAGACACAAGACACACATGGGTCCCTCCTCTGCCCCCATCATTTCCACTGTGAATCCTTCATCATATTTACTTTTCGGCAGGCTTTTTGGTTGATAAGGCTACTGCCCGTTTCTTTGTCTGCTTGCACTGAATCACCTGCTTTTTTTAGTGGTCCATGTAACAAATTTATCCATTTACTTTATACCTATTATGTACACTATTGGCCCTCTCTGTGAACGTTTCTTTATATTGTTGTGCTGCAGTTAACATGCCGACGTTAAACCGTTATTGTTGCACTATGGTTCCATTTTTTTTCTCCCGGGCCCCGAACTGATGTCATTTTATTTTACTTGTATTAATTTCTATTTCTTTCCATTTCCCATTTCTAATTTTCTCCGTTCATTGCGCCCCACCTTTCATGTCTTTATTCCCCACTAGTGGGGCGTGCCCCATACTTTGCGAACCTTGGCTCTAGAGGAACACCAGTACGTACCAGAGACGTTACAAAGAGAGAAAAAAAAAAAAAAAAAGTCATTTCCTCAGAAATACTAATTACACAACTATTAAAAAAGCAATTATCTTAAAGTGCAACTTTGAGTTTAGGTTCTATTCTAGACCAAATTCTAACTAAGAGGCTAAACACCACAGGCTTAATTGTTAATGAGTTTGGGTACATGGCAACAAGTGAGTTTGGACTTCTGAGGGGAAGTGATCAAAATATAAAGGGGCTTCATTACAACATTTTCTTTTGAAGGTCTCAGACTGCACTAATAATTCAGACACAATGCTCATTTTTTGATCATCTTAAGCAATCCAGACATGAACCTTAAAACATTGAATTAGTTCATTTATTAATTTTATTTTAGCCATTTTAATACAATGTAGCTATAACCTCACTATATTGGAGTATATCATGTTAACAGTGCAAGCTAATTAAAGTGCTTTTTGGGGTTAGTTAGTAGAACCATGTAAACCTTTGACATCTGGGACAAGAGCAGGACCTTTTTTTAATCTACATACAATAGCTAGTGCATATTAACGGTTTTTTAAAAAAAGGAGTGAACAGCAACAGTCTACAGAAAAAAAAAAAACCTGCATGCATTCTGTTTTGCCATGATATAGTAACAATGTTATCAAGAGAATCTATGCTCAACATGAAAAATATTACAAGTAGGCTACCTAAGAG
This sequence comes from Monopterus albus, assembly GCF_001952655.1. Lineage (NCBI taxonomy): Eukaryota > Metazoa > Chordata > Actinopteri > Synbranchiformes > Synbranchidae > Monopterus > Monopterus albus. The sequence continues at coordinate 302,977 of NW_018128255.1, read as the reverse complement.
ATAGTTTCAAAATGTACATACTGTAGCAATGTAAAATATTCAATATTTAGAACAAGTTGACTCTTTGAACTCATTAACATATCTGGCTGCAATCTGATAAGTCTTAGCTCCTCAGATTTGTTTTATAAAATGCATAAACATTTGTCATCATTCATGTGGAACTTGAACTCCAAATTGTTCTTACCTTATAAACCTAAACTTTTACTCCAGTTACTTCTACTAATAGGATCCACAAGTATTTCAAATTCAGGTTTGTGTGATAGAACTGTCAGATTACTGGGTCTGAAATCAGGTACTGTACAGTGGGAATTAAGTGTCAGCAGTACAGCCACCTAGACAGCTTTCTTCAGAGAGTTCATGCACATGAGAATACTTGGTTTCTCTTCCATGATGCGCACAAGTAAGTTGTCAATGTACTGCTCCAGTTCTGATATCTTTCTGTCTCTCTCGGAGAGCT
>NW_018128255.1:298675-302464 GCF_001952655.1 Monopterus albus | reverse complement strand
GGGTCCAGTGTCTTTTACCTGTAAGAGGACAAAGCAACAAAGTGTTTGTACGTGTATATTAAACGCATATGATGCAAATGTTGATGTTATATGATGAACTAACATACAAACATTTACCTATAAACAAACTTTCCTTAGTATTTTATTTTGATAACTGTGATAAAATATTTTAAGCAACATTTTTGACAGATATACCTTTGGTTTCTCCTTCAAATCACAAAGGATTCCTGTGGATTTCTTATCTTTTCTGCCTTGAGCTACTGAGACAGATTGCTGTTGCAGAGGATTAAGAGGTTTTACAGGTTGAAGCCTGCAACAAAAAGATGAAAGCTGCAGCTGAATGGAAGTGGAAGAAAATGCAATATATTGGTGTGTAAACATGACTGTTTCACATGGATCTTTGTCTGATGTATCATTTTTCTATAAGAATAGATCTGTAAGAGCATCCTATTTAGCAGCCACTAGTCAAACAGAATATGGTTTGTATTAACATTAATAACAAAGGTGATGAAAAATAAATGAGGATGAATCATAGAACACTGAAATGATCAGTATGATGAATCTTATAAAAGACACAAGGGCACCATACTAGTAGCTGTGTGATCTATAATTTAAGAAATAGATGAGTTACATAACAAAGCTTTTGTCTTTTTTTTTTTAAAGGAGCTACACAGTCTCACCTGCGTGAAGCTGTAGTAGGCACTTCCTTCTTCACACCTGGTGCCTCCATGATACTCTGCACAGTCACAGGCTGGGACTCTTGCAGTGGATTCTCTTGGACATGCACAGAGATCATCATCTCTGAGTCACGTGCATGGGTTGCACTCTTATCAGGCACATTTACACCAGTATCATGCTCTCCACCAGTGTTTTGGTGGATTGAAGTGCCCAGTGTGGCAGCTTTCTTTGCCGGAGCTGGAGGAGCATGGGCCATCTTTGAGGATTTGATTTTTACTTGAGAGGCGACATCTTTATCAACAGCTTGTGACACAGCTGGAGGCCAAAGTACTGAACCAGTCTTAACAGAAGTTGTTGTGTCATCTCGTGCTGTGAGCTCATTTTCATCATCATCTTCAAATGGATTTAAGCCATAAACAATCTGGACTTGTTTTATCTCTGAGCCACCTCCAGTAGAAATGTTGCCACCAGTAGACAAGGGTGCTTTGGATTTGGACGACAGCTCCTCTTCCACACAACGAGGTATAGACGGCGCAGGACGTTTAAGTTTGGCCACACTTGTTGTTCCTTCGGTGTTACTACTTTGCATCACGCTCTGGGTGCTTGTTGTATCTGTGGGAGACTTACTGAGAGGAGTGATCATTTGCACCGTATGCTGAGGAAGAATGCTGGAGGTTTTGACATCTGTGTCATTAGTCTCCATGCCAATTTGTGCCAGATGTTGTGTAGATATCGCTTGCTCCCTCTGAGTCAGTCTCTCAGTTTGACTGCTTCCTGGAGGCTGAGGAGCCGGTCGCTTCTCCCGTTGAGCCCTAATCAGGTTCTTTTCATCAGTGGATATGCTCTTGCTTCCCCTCCATGACACAGAAGATTGACATCTGGAAGTGAGACAGACTGCATGATGGCTCACAAAGTACTCTAAAGATGCAAGAAAATAAATTCAAATATAAAAAGAGGTGCATCGCTGATCTTGGTTAATCATCTAAAACCATTTCAGCATCCTTGGTGACTTAAGATCAAATTATATTGCAATTTTGTGTAAGGCCTTGCATCGCAAAATTTGAGAACAAAGTGTCACAGAAAAGAAGTCAAGTATCCTCATTTGAAAAAGCAGTGCAAAAGCGAAATGTGGTAAAATGATGTACTAATGTAGTAAAAGAAGAAAATATTTTAAAATGGCAAGTAAATCTCACCCAGAGATCTCTGTGAAACCATCACCTGTCAAACTCCATGATTACCAAGTCATTTTCTGTTCACAACTCAATATAATGAGGTAAGACTGTGCAACAAATTCCCAATCCCAGCTGATAAAGAAACACACCCTTGTGTCTGCATGCTCATACCAGCACTATAGAAGGTGTACAAGCACAAAGCTCTGTCATTTTTTTATGATCGTGCCAGGTTTAGGTTGTATGTTGCATTGGAATCAGTGACTAAACAGTAGATAAAGCAACAATTAGATTACACTTTCTGTATATGTACATATCATTTTCATCAGGCATTCAAATTTAGTTTCACTCATTTGGCGCTCTGCTCCTCATCCTGTTATCAATAGCAACATTTGGTTCAACACTTCAGCATAAACTTCAGTTTCACACAGTTGTACTCCCCCACAGGCTTCAATTGTGTGTAATTCCAGAGTGAGTTCTTTTTTTTTCCTTTCTGATTTTAAGAATGCACAGAGAACAAGGTGTAGGCAGCTACTTCATACTGCCTGAAATAACTTGACAATTATCAAATGTAGTTACTGACATTCATGGTGCCCATGAATCGTAATGACTGAAGATCCCCTGATTTTTTTACCTTCTAGCACAATCATGAGGCTGACATTTGCAGCTTTGAGTGAAATGTCTCAAAAAAATGGAAACCCATAAAATTTTGTACAGTTATGTCCACCTCAGGACACCATGGCACCATCATCAGTTCAAAATTTTTAATTGTGCAGTACTTTGGTTTATGAAGAAATACCTGCAAAACTAACTACTTACCCCCTCTGCTATACTTTGTGTTTAGTGCTAATTAGCACAAGTTAGCATGCAAACCCACTGCATTATGGTCAATTTATATGTAAACTATGAGCTGGGAAATATTTCACCTGCCAAACATCAGCAAATTCATTGTGAGCATGCTAGCACTGCATTATGCATAATAATGACCTCAAGGCCACTAGCATGGCTGCCGACTCCAAGTTTGGATATTTTTTAAAAACATTCTCCAAAAAAAGGAAGTCTTACATTTGTGATCATTTAAATTTTACCTGCTGATAGGCTGAGAGTTCGTTGAAAGGTGAGTTAGTGTTTATTATACATCTGTTATTAACGGAAATCATTCTTGTAAAAATAATGCTATCAGATCATGAATTTGTTTCTTACATTTCAGGTTGTTTAGGATTTATGCAGCGTGCAATGTCTTGAACTAACCTTTGTTGGTCATTTGACATTTTGGCTGTGCTGCTGTCGGGTCCAGGATTAGGATTCTCCTCAAAGGGATTATATGAAAAGTTTTCAAAGGGATTAGTGAAGGTGACTTCTGTAGGGCTCTCCACAGCCACTTTAGATTTATTCTCTCCAACTTTGCGTACATCTTTTCTTCCATTTTCTCTCTTCTTCTGTTCTTCTGCATCTCCTGTCAACATTTCCTTCTCCAGCTTCCTGGCCTCCTCTTCCTTCCTCTCCCTTTCAGCTTTCTCCTCCCTCTTAATCCTTTCCTCTTTTCTAATTTTCTCTTCTTCCTCAACCCTCTTCCTTTCTTGCTCCTCTGCTAATCTCTTGTTTTCCATTTCCTTCCTAGCCCTCTCTTCTTCCTCTTGTCTTCTTTCTTCCTCCATCCTAACCCTTTCCTGCTCATTCTTCCTAATTCTCTCTTCCTCCATTTTTATCATCTCTTGTTCCTCTGGTCTCTTTTCCTCCACCACTGTTTCATATTCTTCCTTTTCCTTCCTAGCCCTCTCCTCTTCCCTAATCCTTTCCTCCCTTTGGACTTTCTCAATTCTCCTCCTTTCCTGTTCCTCTAGTCTTCTTTTTTCCTCACACTCTTCTTCTTCCCTCCTAACTCTCTCTGCTTCCTCTTCATTCCTCCTCCTCTCTTCCTCCCTTTTAATGTTCTCTTCTG
>NW_018128255.1:280716-298537 GCF_001952655.1 Monopterus albus | reverse complement strand
TATTCTTCCTTCCTAGCTCTCTCTTCTTCCTCTTGTCTTCTCTCCTCTTCTTCCTTTTGCCTCTTTTCATGTTCCTCTAGTCTCCTTTTCTCATGCTCTTCATTTTGTCTCCTAACTCTCTCCTCTTCCTCTCGTCTCTCTTCCTCAGCCCTCTCCTCCTCCTTTCTTATCCTTTCCTCTTCCTCCTGCCTAACCTTCTCTTCTTCAATCCTTCTCCTTTCTTCTTCTTCCTCCAGTCTCATTTCCTCCGCTAATTTATACGCCTCTTCTCGTCTCCTTATCTCATCTTCTTCATTTTGTCTCTTAACTCTCTCTTCCTCAGCCCTCTCCTCCTCCTTTCTTATCCTCTCCTCTTCCTCCTTCCTAACTTTCTCTTCTTCAGTCCTTCTTTCTTCTTCCAGTCTTCTCTGTTCCTCTGCTAATTTATACGCCTCTTCTCGTCTCCTTATCTCATCTTCTTCATTTTGTCTCTTAACTCTCTCTTCCTCAGCCCTCTCCTCCTCCTTTCTTATCCTCTCCTCTTCCTCCTTCCTAACTTTCTCTTCTTCTGTCCGTCTTTCTTCTTCCAGTCTTCTCTGTTCCTCTGCTAATTTATGCTCCTCTTCTCGTCTCCTCCTCTCTTTCTGAGCCCTTTCCTCTGCCATTCTAATCCTTTCCTCCCTTTGCCTTTTTTCTTCCTCAATTCTCATCCATTCTTGTTCCTCTAGTCTCTTCTTCTCCTCTGCTACTCTTTGAAGTTCTTCTTGCGCAACCCTCTCCTCTTCCTTTTTTCTCTTCATCTCTTCCTCCCTCTGAATCCTTTCCTCTTCCTTCCTTTTAAGTCTCTCATCAGTCCTTTTTCTTTCTTCTTGCTCTTGTCTCTCCTCCTCAGCCAACTTCTCAAGCTCTTCTTGCCTCTTCACCCTCTCCGCTTCCATTCTCTTTCTCTCCTCCTCCATCATTTCCTCCTCCTTCCTTCTAAGATCATCCTCATCTTCTTTAATATTTTCTATTTCAGCCATATCTTCTTCCTCCTCCGTCCAGTGTGAATATTGTCTTACTGCCTTTAGTGAATCAAAGGGTGGAGAGCTTTCAGGGACGTCATCCATAGAGCCGTGGCCTGAACTGGCTAGACTGAAGTTTGAGTCGATCCGAGAAGCTCGAGGTTGTGGCTCCTCAGAGTATACATGACTGCTATTGATGCAAAAATTACTCTGCTCCACAGCAACATGTTTTTGGTGGCCAGAGGTGGAATCTTTGCTGTCTGAGCGTTTATGTATCATGAACTTGAATTTCTTTTTACCTGGAAGAATATTTAACATGAATTTAGTGACAAAGAAGACAAGAACAGAAAGAACAATTATGAAAAGATATATAAAAACTCTTCCTGCTCCACTCCTGACCTTCAGAGGACTCAACATTAAGACCAGATGACTGGCTGCCACTCAGTGAGGAGTTTTTTGCAGGCAGAACAGACATGGACTGAGACATGTTCCTCTGCAGGTTAGACTTGGAAGAAAATAAAGATTTGATTTTCTTTTTCTTCTTCTCTTTGCCTGCAGCTGCTTCTTCATTCCCATTGGCCTCCTCCTCGCTGTCTGTCAGAACCTGAGTGAAAGACGGCACCACGCTAGAAACGGTGTCCGATTCTTTTTTCTTGCCACGAACTTTATCTTTGAACTTGTCCAGGCGAGACCGGGATTTGCCAGCAGAAGAGAGGTCAAACATGCTGGCGGTCATGTTGCTTCTCATGAACTTGATGTCCAGAAGAACCTCTCCTCTGGCTTTGTCTGTCTTGCCAGTCTTGCCCAGCAACTTGAACCATCTGAGGAAGGAAGACAGGAGGATAGTTTGATTTTCTGCATGCTAATTGATATATAATCCACAAATGACTGAGGATTTTACAGATATTATTACTTTGAGAAGAAAGAGTTGAGGTTAAAACAATGTTGGGCATGCAATGACTTTTTTTGGCCATTTGGGGGCAGCAGAAACAAGTGTTGAACACAATGACAAGTTGTTATGGTGAACCTGTTAGCAAACAACTCATATTTACACACCCAGTGGAGCAACATTATCATTCAGTTTGGGTTGTAGACAAGATTTATCTCTGAACAGCTGCTGGTTGTGGCTGAAAACTAAATTTAAAGAGTGGTGAGAGTGAATCAAATTCACTATGCTGATGGTTAGTACTTAAAGTTTCTTTGTGGAAACTATGATCCATCATAAATGGGAAGGGACTCCGCAGAGACTTGAATGTTTTGGGAACGTCTGTGATGATCTCAGCCTAACCAGCAAACTGACCATGAAGGAAAGTTTTTGAAATACTGTACTGTCTGTGGCAGCCTCTATGAATGCCTGTACTGTGTAGTTTTAGAATTAGTAGTCGCTGTGACCCACTCTGCCCTTGACTACATGCAGATTGCATGTTCCTACATCTAAACCTGCAGACAGTAAACAGGGCAGTTGCCCGCCTGAAGGAGTATCCAACAAGAATAGTGCTCTTCATATAACTAGCCAGGTTCACAGGGAACCAATCTTCTATTAGCCTCATCACCTTTTATACACAGTGTAGGTATAGCACATGTCATACAAAGAGACAACTTAAAGTGCCTTATATACAGTAGCAGCTGAAAGCAGCTTCATCCTGCTTGGTTGTGACCTGATTTTTTCCTGAGGATCCAAGAGCCCGGTTCTGTTTGTATTCTTCAAGGGGATGTATTTTGGTCCCATACCACCGAGTGATATATAAACTAACAGGAGCACTTTAAAATCTATTCTGTTGATAACTGGCAGCCACTGTAAGGATTTAAGAACAGATGTGATGTCCTCATTTCTCCTGGTTCTTGTTAAAACTCTGGCAGTAGCATTCTGAATGAGCTGAAGTGGCCTACAAACAAAAGATTATTACAAGAGTCCACACTGCTGGAAACAAAGGAATGAAGGTAAGCACCACAGAGAAAGAATCAATGCCAACAGACCTCCTACTCGGGTCACGTGTCCCTGTTCTGTACTTTAGTTAGGTAGACAACATAAACAATGGTTACAATTTCAAACTGCAAAGATAAAGTGTAATCAGGTTCAGTAGTATGCCCACTGAAACCAGAACAGACTCAACTTTGCACTGATTCTGCACGTCATGGTCCAACACTGACAGAAGGGATTCAGAATGAGCAGAATAAGTTGACAGAACAAAGGGAAAATAACAGTCAGCATAAAAAGTGCCTGTCAAGCAAAAATGGGAGGTCAGATCACCACTGAGCAAACAACTCTAACTGAAAACTGGATTCCTGTGGAAATGAGGAATGAGCCGTGTGTGCCCTTGAGTGTTTAAAAAAAAAAAAAAAAAACACCTACCCCACAGGTCTGTGTTGTGGCTATAGCGGATCACTTTTCTTAAAATGTAAGACACAGAAGCAACTCTTAAAATCAATGTGGTTTAAAAATAATAGAACAATGTGAAAGCATTTTGCATCACAAGAGACTGTCTAAATATATAATATTGTGTGTATGTGCTATAGACAGTATTCCCCCCAGTATTACATAAAGTGTAATATACTAGAGCTGAATACTGTGCCTTCCTCTCAGTGGTCCTGAATCAATTAGGTTGTCGAGATCCACCCTCAGGAATGTTTCAGATGTGTGGAAACAAATTGAGAAAACCTCTTTTCCTGGGATTTGCAAAATGGACACGACTGCCAATACAGCTTCCCTGCCTACTACTGCTGATGTATAAGGGAATATGCAACTTTAATACTCCACTGCGAGGTTCCTTCATAATGTACCTGATGAAGGTTCTTCATCAAAATACTGCAAGATATAAGGGATATGCAAAATGTAGACAGTGTTCTGTAGCCATTCTTGCACAGTTCATAAGTGGTACAACGATATAAAAAGAATATTTAATCCAATTCTCCTGTAGAATCATAGCATCCTTCTGATAGTTTCAGTGTCAGAGCAGAGTGACTACCCATCTATATCGCATATCCTGTATGGGGGGGGGGGTTATACTTGCCATTATGATACATTGCATATCAATAACAGAAAATATCACTTATATTTGATTGAATTCAATCATACTGCCCAGCCCTATAGTGGGCCTGCAATACAATATTAATACTTAATTAGTATATTATGGCATAGTATACTACAACATAGCTTTAGCTTTAGTGTTGCTGTTAGTATAGTTATAGTAATAGAATTAAAAACAGCACAAGTAGGCTATAGTATTAGCATTACTATAGTACAGTATACAGTCACTAGTATGACTAATTCAGTATAATGTAGTACAGGTTTAATCACCATCCTAACTTTTGACATTTTGCCTACAGAAGCCACCAACACAGATACATCCCGCATGCAAAAAAAAGAGAAGAAGTAAGCTATTTCAGTTAACTCAGAAGGGAAGTTGCAAAAGTGTTTGGGCGTTATCTAGTTGGTTTAGTGAGCAGTGTGCAGGAATTAAACGCGGCTTTCACTTAATGAATAGACAAGAATGATGATGTTTATGCCCTTCAAATTTAGTAATCCCACACCACTGTTAACAGAAGAAACTGTGCTGCTCTGTTGTACGGACAGAACCAGAAGAGGATAAAGCATGACTCAGTATTTCTTAAATTTATTCTAGTATTCTGCAAAAACACACATCCTTCCTTGGGAAGCCCATCTACAGATAAGGTCCTATGAGGCTAAAGCCTTTCTTATCACAGAGTACAGCTGCGTCAGTGGGAGAAGAGCTGAAAGACAAAAACAACTCAGAGATGATATCCAAGGAGCAAACTGTTCTGGGCTTATCGGATCAGTCCACACCCAGGAACCAAAGAAGCAAAATGAAGGCCAACACAACCAGACTGAAACTGAAAAGCAATATTCCCTTTCTCCATATGTGTGACAAACCACTGCTTGAAACTTGCATCGTTTCAAACCAAAATCAATCAACAAAACCTAGAGCACACACACTGTCAAAGAAAGCAGAACTTAACAGGGAAGCTGCTGTTAAACTGAAGCTGAAATTAAGACTTTTGTTGCTGTAGGTGCTCATGCTGCAATACGTCTAAAAGATACTATGAAAATGATGGCTGACAAATTCTTTGCTTCAGTTTCAGGGTCGTGTATTATACTGATTCACTGTTGCGACTTACTGAAACCAGAGAAGTCATTAATGTGATTATTTAACAACTATGACAAGTCAAAAGCTCAGCTGGGCATTTGAAAACTGCACATTCAAGTGAAACCTTTTTTGTTCCACATTAAAATTTTGCCAGTTAACCCTTATTTCAATTAATTATTAATTTATAATCTGAAACAATTTTAAGCCAACATAAAAGAAGTCATTTCAACAACTGCAATTTCATGACAAGTGGAAAAACTCTACAGCATATGCCGAGGAAGATCACACAAGATCACTACTTCTTTACAAGTGGAAGCTATTAAAATATAACCATTGTTTGTCACAGTTCTGCTTCATCTCTGATGCTTGTGGGACCTTCCTCATTTGGAGTAGTAAACATGCATCTGAAAAACTTTTTACAATGGGTCTTCCCTTTTAGGATTAAAAGCAATAATAAGTAAACCATACAATCATCAAATGATGGAATACGTATGAAGCACCTCAAACATAATACTAATTTAGATGTCTTAAGAGTGTATTTTATACAGACATCTATAATCCAGTGGTCACTGAAGTGAAGCGTAATAATAGTGGGCCATCTTTGGTAAGACACATCCCAAAAAAAAAGGGACACACGACTCAACAGTAGAGCTTCTGTAGTGTTTGCTCGTAACAGTCTGTCAGGGGCCATTACAGCCACAGTGGTCCACTGAAGTAAAACTGACCTTGCTTCACTGCTGCCATGCTCTGTTGTTTATTTTGTGATAAAACAGTCAAGGAATGTGAAGCTACTGCCAAATTGAAACCTCAGAGGCAAGGTGCATTCACCAAACAAGCATACCATTCGCTTTGTCAAAGACAGCAGAGATCTGCACGGCGTGAAACCACATTGTGTGCACAGTCAAACACACAGCACACAGCCAGGTGAAGCTCATATTCTTCTGATCAGAAGGAGAGAGTCTGACACTATCCAAGCCCGAGCAGAACAGCATGAAATGTTATGTGACAGAATGAATTTTAATCCCATCTTATTTCATTTTCTCAAATCTAATTTTATGATAGATTTTTTTGCTGTGACATTCATGACTTGTTGGGACATTCACAAAAAAAAAAACACTAAATTCACAGTTTTATAAAAAGGTTTGCCATTATATGGTTTCATGATGAGCAAAACATTAACAGAAATAAGCCACAACGTCACATCAGCTTTGGGATGGACGATATTACAAATCATGCAATTATCTAAGACGTCACCCAGAGCAGACACACCCAAACAACAACCAACCAACCCCTGAGAAAAAGGGTGTGCTCGTGCATTTAGATTAGGTTGGTATGCAGTCTGCTTTGTATAATACTAGTAACATGGTGGTGGACTAAAACACTCAGAAACAGCTTAGCACAACAAAACATGTTCCATTTTTCCAATCATTCTCGACTGTGAAGGGACAAGAGATTATTCTTGCATTTAAAATTCTGTCATGGATATCTTGAATTAAATGAGCAACCTTTTCTTTGGCCAAGTGAAGAACATGTTTTCTGCTTAAAAGAGCTGGTAAAATGACCATTACTAAAACTCTACAGTGGTTCCAGCAAGGCCTGTAAAACCTGTTCACCGTCACTATTACCACCAGTGCAGTTAAGATGGGTGTGATTTTCTTTGGCGAGGACAATAAAATATAATCAACACTTCAAGTAGTTACTGAATGAATGGGCTAATCTTTTGACTCACTTCATTCACCTGATTAATACTGATTGGCATCCTTGACAGAACAAATCCTTTAAGCTGCTCTGGAGCAAGTGGGAAATATTCACAAGTCAAACCCACCAGAGCGCGTCAGTGTAGTGATGGATGATCGTGTGTATGTACTCAAATACCTCTCATCAGTAGAAACAGGTGCACAAATCAGAGAGAAATCATACTCACATTTAAATCTTAACAAAACTTTAGGACATTAAGGAAAACATCTAACAAACCTAATCCATAGTTTTTATATTACAACAGAAATGGTTTGCAATTCTTAGGGATTAGAGTTTTTTGTCCTACAAATTCACACAGTGCTGGAGTATGACTGACAGAACCAGCAACCAGGAGTTTTTAGCCTCTGGAGCAAATGAAAATCAAACTAGCTTTGCACCTCCCTCTCTTCATTTACATGTAGCTACAATAGTGTGCATAGAAATAAAAAGACATTCTTGCATTCCTATGAATGAGAAAAACCTCCAAGCAAAAATCATATGTAGCTGATGTGGAGAAGCCGAGATTCCTTCATAATAGTGACCATATGGTATGTAGTTTTAAAAGGAAAAACCAAGATTTCATTGGAAACAAATAAACCATTTGTCAACTGACATTAAATGAATCATGATGTATTGATGAGGCTGGGGCAGGCTCATTTTAAGTAAAAATTAATCAGTTCCCACTTGCTGAGGTGGAGCTGCTTTGTGGCCATCAGGTCAAATTACTTAAAATAAAGAAAGGCTAAAAATGAAGCATTTATTTATTTACTATTTACTTTAGTTTGTTTTATACAGTATTTATTGCATTTCATGTACATGTGTTTTTATTCGTGTTACACTGTGGGCCCATCTTGACATTCAACTGAACATATTTGGACTGTTAGTTGGACACATCAAACATTTATGGGCTCTAGGAATTTGTGACCTCCATTCAAGTCTTGTAGCCTGTTGCACCGAGTCATTTTGAACTTTAATTTACAGTTAAATTCTGACTTCAGTTTACTTCCACTACTGCTATATTATTCTACTTACTCCGTCTTTTCGCGGGTTTTGTCCTCACTGAGCTGCAGCAGGTTGATGACAGCCTGTCCCAGCAGTTTGTCTGGACCCATCAGGGCCCGGTGCATGACTTGCACATGGAGCGTACTCCGCTCGCGTCCTGCCCCGCCGCCCTGCTGCAGTGGTGACGGCAGTTCGAAAGCGGCCTCCTCCTTCCACACCGGGGCCACGCACTTCTCCACCACAGTGGTCTGATACTTCTCCTTGCCCACTTGCATGACAGCGTACGCATCGTTGGTGCCGCTTTTCCCCTTTATCCTGAGGCCTCTGGCTTGAAGTACTGTTACCTGGACGCTTGTGGGACACCACTCCGGATCCGCCAAAGACATGATCGCACTACGTGTTGCTGGATGATCACCGTGATGAAATATTAAATCCAAAAACAAAACGCGGCAGCGGCGTCTACCATCGTTCCACGTGAGGTGGACAAAAGTTTTCCCGTGAGTTTGGTTGAGGAAACAGCTGAATGGGCGTGTTTACACGAAGAAGACACTCCCACAGATTAACAGGTTGCAGTAGGCGAATTTGACACGCCGGGTATTGTGCTCATTCACACCAAAACAATCACCTATTGATCAAGAGCACACCTGATCCTTCTTGACACTTGCCGGAGCGCATCAGCATCAAGACACAGGTGCGTTGATTGAGTGCCTGGGATACTTTAATATTGGTCAACTAGGATCCTTATTAGAGCTGGAACAAGGTCATGCAAACCTAAGTTCTTGATAAGGTCCACGTGAATGAATGCATGAAATGGACCGAGTACAGTGTCATGCCATTTCATTGCCCATTCCTGTGGGATTATAAAACAGACACATTACATCAAATATCAGCAACACAATATATATAAAGTTTTCTTCCTGAGTTTCCAAGCTTTCCTGAAATAGGAAGCCTCCTTTTCAGACATATTTGTCATCCATTCATGTCCATCGCGTCATTTATATCCTTTACTGTATGTCATTAAACAAAACATGAGAAATCTCCTAGTACCAGGACAATAAAAAAACACAATGGTAACCAGCCTACTGGTCCTTTTCACTGTGTAGATGCAAAATACCAGCTCTTATTTAGACACAAAATATTTTAAAAATCTTTTGATAGATTAAAAGGTACATAATTTAAATTATATAGTCGTATGTAACATCACAGCTTTAACATACTGCAAACCTCATTTGCCCACTTATGTTTACACTTCTTCAATAGGCTACTTCATGGGAAAAACCTTTCTTCAAGCCAAATTCAGAGCACACATTATGCATATCTGTTATCCAAGGCCCATTTTGTTGTGTGTTCCATTTAAATGTTACTCCCGTCGTCTATTAATTTATAGTCCCAACATCATATCTACTTTTACCTCAACATTTATGTCATCACAGTCTAGACACATGAGATTTCTGCTCTAATAATGCCAAGACTGTCAGCAGAGAGGACAGAATACGTGACAGGCCTGTAACAACTGACAAGGTTCATATGGTTTGATTCTGTTTCACATGCAGCTCCAGGCTGCACTGCTTTTGTCTGCATATATTTCATCCTACCTGCAGATCACATGGATTGAAGGTTCTACAGAATTTTAAAAGTGTTTTGTCTGTTTTGAACTTTCAGGGAGTTCCAGAGGTGGAAACTTTCTACTCAATGCATGCTGGGAAAAGTGCTAACAATCCCCATTAGGCTAAAAAGGATTGGGTCACTATAGAAAAAGGATGTGTTTTAGACAGTTATTACTATCTAAACCCAGTCTGATTATTGATTTGTATGTTTACCTTTGTGTAATGTTATCATGCTTCAGTTTGATGTAGGCAGGATGATTCGTGTTTGAACACTGACTCCTACTGTTTAAAAAAGGGAACAGAAGTGACACAATGACTGGTCAATTTACTTTGCACCATGGTGAATCTAACAAAGAAGGACTTTCCTTTTATAGCCTGAGACACAAAATCAAGATCTACATTATCATAAAGGTTATTATGAACAGGGTCTGCGCTAACTGTCTCTGGTTCACAATGACCAGTAAATAAAAGCTACAAACACACAAAGAGGCTTGAGCCAATTAGCCCAGTGAAGCACATGTGCTGTCTGGTGTAACAGCTGTAGTATTAGACACTTAGGTAATTAGATATAGAGTACACAAATCACAAAGCAATAAAAAGAAGCTATGGTTTAATTTACAAAATATATCATTTAGTGTCCTTATTGTCATTTTGTTCAATGTTGGTCATTTATATCCTCCTCACTTTGTTCTTCCTGGTCCCGCTCACCTACAAGTTTTGTGTAAACTTTCTGCTTCTTTTATTTGAAAATGTCTTTCACCTTTGCTTGTTTCAGTCCTCCATCCTTAAGAGCACACAGGTAAGAGAGGAAAAGGGTCTGACACACAGACACAACACAGTGTTATTAGTTACTATTTCCACAAACCCTGAAGGAAATAACCAGTATTTCCCATGTGAATTCACAAGAGTTTCTGTCAAAGCTAAAAGTTAATAACAGTGTATTTTGTGTATCAGTGTCATGGTTTCATGATACTAGCAACTTCACTCTTTCTAACAACCTTTAACACAAAACATTTTACTGAAATATATCATGACATTTTAATAAAACGATGGCCCCAGTAAATGAAATCCACTAATCCACCTTGTGTAGCTGTTTATGCTTTCACTGCTTATCGCTGTTATATCAGTGATTTTATTGTTTTTGTTGTGTTGCTGCTTATCATCCTCAAGAAGTAAAGCACCATGCCAGAGGTACTGCTATTCCTGGACGCAGTCCCAAACCGAGGGTCATACTGCACAATGGAAATCAGATCATCTGAAGCAGAGGTAAGAGCAAACGCAGCAGGAAGGAAGAAAGAGACAAAAATGTTCCTACCTTAATAGCAACTGGATAAACAGTGCCGCCCTTTTTGAACATCATCACTGATGTGCTGTTTGTGCAAGTACCTGCATAAAGATCTTAACTCTAAACAACAAATGTCAGGCTCTCTACATACATCGTATTGATTGAAGGTCAAATGGCTCAATTTGTCTGCTTTTTTCCTACTGTTCTGTGTTTGATACCCATTTTTAGAAGCAACAAATATTATATTTTGAATGCTTTTAAACACAAACTTGCCATTTTGGACCCAGTTTTGTAAACACGTCCGCTGTCAGGTTAATTTTTTTGCCTGGCAAATTGTTTATCTTAGTGGAACATTAGTGAAGTATTGCTGCTTCATTAAGTGAGAAAATTGAGAAAACATTTGAAAAAAATTAAGATAAATCAAATCCAAAACAGAGAGAAGTTTGAAGAACAAGAATAAAACATTTATGACCATTTGAGTTCCTTCACTCACAGTGTTGCTGTCGCAGACCTTTACCACCTTGTGGACAAATTCAAATTTTCTGTGCAAATCCACTATACCAGTTTGTACTCTATAAGTTAGTAATATGCATCTCACAATACAACCAGTCAATGATAAATTAACTTAGTTTCTATTAATACTTTACTTCTAACCATTTTATTCTAATTGGATGAAATGCAAATCACAACAAGAAACATACAAAGGTGAATGACAGGACCACCATATAATATGATGCACTGAACTAATCACTTCATTGTATGTACCTGGTCAGTCCCTCTGTGAAACTCAGCCGTCTTTCTTCTCAGCACTGGTACTGACTGTCTGGTTATGGGAGCTAAGAGGGGAAACGCTGAGACGATGCAGTGCGACCCTTTGGCCACTAGGTGTTTGTCTTTGACTTCTGATCTTTCAAGCCAGATGTGAGGAGAGGATTAGCTCATGTTTTCTGTCTCTTTCAATTGTCAAAAAAGTACACTAAATTTACTCCAAGTAGTCTGAGCTACCTACCACATCAGATAACATTCCCATGACTAAAAGTTTATTCCTCCTGGGGGTCTGTCTCTAAGCCTGTGTCACAATATGCTCTGTACTTCTAAAGGCCCCTTTTCTGACTTGGGAGTTCCAAATAATTGAAAGGGCTGTAATATATTACAAAGGTACTAAAAGATATTTGTTCCAAAATGTTGTCCATAATAAATAATTAATGAATAAAATAACATTTTCCATTCAGCAACACTCTGGCTCAAGAACATATCAATATAAAGGTCTTTAATTTTGTACTCATCTAATAACATTGTGCATTACATACACATAAAGAGAGAAACTAATCTGTGAGGGAATAAACACCTTCAATTTAACAAATCAATACACAGAAAACCATAGAGACACTGAATTAAAACCCAAACACTCCCAGAAAGGTTTCATTCACATAGGTAACCACCTATCCACCTCATCACTTCTAAAACAAGTACTGAGGATTAGGACTTTATGTTTGTGTTGTCAGTTCATTTATTTAAACCTGGACAATTTCATTAAAAGCCAAGTTGGCTCTTACCGGGCCCATGTGTTTATTAAACTGCAAATGTTTTGCCAGTGTGCTGCTTACACAGATTTGTGTAAATGTCAAAGCTGTATTTGTCCCCATCTTTATTTGTTGCTATGACCTTCATTCCACATTTTAATTTTTTTTTTCTATTTTGATAAACAACACTGAAATGTTTGACTTTATTCTGTCTTATCTACAGACTTTGCTGGATTTGAGGAGCGTTGTTTACTTCATCATTCCAGCTGCAGCACTTCTGCAGTAAGCTGCTTTTGCTATGTCCACATTCTACTGCTGTTGCTTGTGCAAACAGTCATATTTGATAAGCCCCATCTCCACCTTAGCTTTCACCTGCAGGGTCTGAGTATAATCTTAAAGCTACAGTATATAACTTAAGGTAGCATTAGCATGAAACTCCAAATCAATCCACTCCCTCTCCCTGCTCCACTGTGCTCTACTGCGATCTACCAAGCTCCACCATGCTCTGCCCAGCTCTTCAGATATTTGTCATTATGAAATTACAAGAAATGAGAATGCAACCAAACTTACTGATCAAGCAGAAATAATTGAACATCTCTGTTTGGTTAGCAAGATCAATCCTGCTCAAAACTTTTAGAAGCCAGTATCTCTGCACAGGAGGCTTTGACAGCACCTCTCCACATTAAGCTTTGGAGCATATTTCTACAACAGGAGGATCAGTGTGTGAGAGGGACAACATTTATACAAGGCATGTTTCAATTTTTATTGAGCATTGTTTTGTACATGGTTTCATTTGTATGGACAGAACATTGTGAAGATCATGTTTTTGGTCACCACACAGGAGCCGAATCCCCATAATGTGACTGTCTGGACACACTCATGCACCCACTATTATTAATACACGAAGAAATGCACACATACACACACTATTCTCAAGTTAAAATAAAAACCTTTACTTTTATATATTCTGCTACAAATTGCATGCATAGTTTCACACATTTAAGACAAGTAAAATTACAATGTAAGATGTCCCTTTAGTAGAATAACTTAATTTTGCAGTATATTATGCATATACAGTACCCCATGTCCCTTCATAAGCAGTCTAATAATAATTTAACTACCCCAGAAACCAAGGGGCCTTTCAAGCAATGATTTTGAAATTGTAATCCAAGAGATTACATTTCTAAAAACATACACTTACTGAATGAGACTCAAATAATATTGTTTAAGCTTTCTTTGGCTTTTTTCATAAAGAAGCGGATATACTACTTCTTTACTAGTATTGATAATGAAGGCAAAAAGGTAAAGAAATTGCTATTAGAGATTATGCTAGGGACAGTTTATGGATGAGGTTGATTGTTTGATTAATATTGAGGTATTAAAGTTAAAAGTGATGATGTTGCACCAAAGTTTAAATCACCTCGGGACTGTTCTGTAGACAAGTAGACTCACAAAACCCCAATGAACATTTATCAAAGCTCTCAGATAAAATTTTAAGTGTTAACAGAATCTGCCTTTCAACTATAGTTTTACCACTGAGTTAGATGATCTATTAAACTCAAAGAGGTTTGTGTATTCTAAGTATTCATGCAGTCATATTCAGAATTTGTAAAACACTGTAGTTACTGTAAAAAGGCCTATCGTTGTAGTCAAGATTAGCAACTCGCTGTACCTAGAAAATATTGCCTTGAAGAAATGTTGAAGGTGAACGAGTCTCTTCATCTTATTCACACTAATAACAACATATATATATATATCACAGTACGATAGGCATAATATTATTGAAGTTAGAAGAGCTGCATCAGTGCTACATTACACGTGATTACAAAACAAATACTGCTTTGCCTCAGCCAGGGTTTGACAGTAGTCTCAAGGGAGATAACTCTACAGTATAGGGTGGCGAGAAACAACAGTATGCACAAAACACAAACACACTGCTTTGACAAGATCATGTGAAATACAGTATTTCCATATTGCCGTATTGTATTTGTGCTTTCAATGTCATCGGCATTAGAAAGGATTGTGTTGTATTTATTGGGTCTTTGATGGCATAGTACAGTGTTTGAGCAAAATAACTCAAGCATCACATTACACTTTACCCAGATGGTCAACAACCACATCGGCATTTCGAGTATTATCCTTACTGAAGGAGAGCGTGCTTTTTCAAATATGTCTTGTAAACATTAGAAATGCAGCTGTTAGTTTTGTTTATGCTTTTAAAAAAAAAGCAGCAGCATATAATCAACAGTGTTGCTTCTGGCTATAGTCGCCAGCCTTTGTGTTTCAGAGTGGCAGTTTCAGGGCAGGGTTGATATGTATGTGTTCTCTCATTCAGAAGGTCTGTCAGTACTCTGTGCTGGTCTCTCCCCTGTTCCTCTCATACCAACACAGAATCTTCGGCTCTAACATCTTGGCTCTTTGTGTCCAACTCATCGAGACATCATCCGCACAAATTCTGAAAGTGAAAAAAAAAAACAGATTTGTTTTTCATAGTTAAACAACCAAGACCATGCTGCTTGGACACCATTATGGATGGAGTGCATATACCATTAAAAATAAAGGGAAAATGTACAAATAGTTGCTGCACTGAGAACACCAGCACTTTCTGTATGCATGCTTTTCACTGTGGGTAATCTAGGAGGTGACAGGTCCCTCAGTATTCAAGATGATCTGACAGACAGACCTGCTGCCTTCATCCCTTCACCTCATTTACAGCATGGTATTGGGATATTTGTCAGACACACATTGGTATTTGAAATGTGTATGAGTGTGTGTACTGTGTGTTTAACGAGAACAAATAATAATGAAGGAAGAGAAAGACATTAACAGTAAAATGCTGTATGAATTGCAAATTATGGCGTCGCATACTGAGCCTTTACCTTCAAAGTCTACATGTCCATCTCCATTGAGGTCAATGTCTCGTAAGATATCCTCCAGATCTCTGTGTCCAACCTTTAAAGAAACATTGTAGGGAATCAAGGTGTGAACATTTGTGTCACAAGCACCAACAAGATTTACAAGTAGAGAGGGAAGACAAGATCGACTGATGGAGAGCTATAGAGAGGAGAACACACTCTCCCGGCAGCTCTGTACCTGTTGTCCCAAAAGCTTCTTCATTGCTTCTCTAAGTTCTGCTGTACTGATCTGGCCATCACCGTTTGTGTCAAACTGAAAGTAAGAGCAAAAAAAGACAAATTCTTGTAACATTAATTACAGTTGAATCACAAAATACAATTAACTAGGTTTGCACAAACCACTGTCGCCATTACTAATCTACTAAAACTACCAGGTGAACATTCTCTGACATAAAGTCTTCACAATGGCCTGGTTGCAATTTTCACAATCCCTTCTTAAATGTTTTATATGGAGTTCAAACTCTAAGATAAACTCTACATATATTAATGATTCAGTCGTATAAATTCATCTGCTGTTACACTGAGCTTTCAGCTGAACTTCAACTCACTGGGAAGTTAATTTGACCATAAGACTTTTAGTTTGTGAGCATTTTCTTATGACTTTCCTCACCTCCTTGAATGCATCCCTCAGTTCTTTCACCCCAATCATGTCTGCTGTTTCAGCCAGAAGCTTGGGCCCCATGAGTTCAACAAAGTCCTCAAAGTCAACATGTCCTCCCACTGTTGAACAGAGGGAAAAGAGAAAGCTGGGTTACATTTCAAGTACATAAAATAGGGCGAAATCTTCTTTATTTGTGCTGCATTTGAGAACTGATAGTAAGTTTAAACACTTTTTGGAATGTGGCTATAAAAATGGAAACAATTTATAGACATGCACACACATACTTTCAGGTTTACTCACAATTCATGTTGATCTGCTGGCTCAGTTCTATTAGCTCCATCTCTGTTGGCATGTAGCCCATAGTTCTCATGCAGTTCCCCAGGTCTTTACAGCCGATAAACCCATCTTTGTCTTTGTCAAACTCCTTGAACGCCTCACGCAGCTCTGAGAGCAGGGAAAATAGCGTAAGAATATGTCAGAGATGTGAAAGTTACTTTAAAAGACTTGAACATTCTTTATTTGTCTGAAATGTAACTTACCATCCATTTCTTCTGGCCTCAGCTCCCGGTCCTGTGAAACACAGTGCAAAGTTAGCATCCAAACAATGCTGATCCTTGAAAAAATCCTGCCAATAATCAGTCTTCAACACAGGACATGACACTGTGGAAAATTAAAAGGCAACCATGTGCCACAGAGTCTGCATGTTTCCTTCCAGTTGGAGAGGAAAACGTATCAGCATGATCACCTGCTGAAGTGCTGGGATAGGAAGAAAGCATGCAGACTCTTGGCACTCTGTGGCAGCCTGTTGGAAAGTAACACACATTTAGTAGGTACACTACTCAGATAAAGGTAAAATAGTAGAAACAAGAAAAGATGTAAAATTTTGTTGCATTTGTTACAGCAGAAATTTGCCTAACTCATTATCTCAGCTGTGTGTTGAACTAGTTTCTCTTTTTAAGGATAAGCCTCAATGCAGAGACAATAAAGAAGCAAAAGTATGCACTAGACCAGTCCACTGAATTAAAACAACTCAATCTCAATTCCTGCTTCTATTAAGAGCAACAATCAGAGAGCTTGTCACCAGAACAATCAGTTAAACATCAGTTACGTACACTGAGGATTTCAAAATCACTGCACAGGACTTTGACTCATGGTGTCACATCTGGAAACAGATGAAGAGGAACAACCACCATGTGAGGACAATTTCAGCTATCACCCTGATTTAATAATCCTCCATTGTAGTACAAAAGTCCACCACCATGTTTTTGAGTAATGCAGTACCATGCATAAGTGCACACATACACACAAAAACACACATTCTTGATTTCATCATTCTAGTTACTAAAAAAAGATGAGCTGTCACATTGTCAAAATACCATCTTCCTGGTTCCACCCATTTGTTTTTACAAGCTGTCAGTGGTGAATGTAAGAGGTGTTTACTAGACACATTCATGATGAATTTTAGTTATTATGTGTGCACTGTACTGTGTGCTAACCTCTTTTTGCATGCATGCACATGTTATTTTCTGGACTTACGTACAGCCTGCCGGCTCTCAGCGAAGCCCTTGCGTAGAAAGATGCATGCAGGTCCCAGTACATTGTGCATGCTTGCTCCGTTCTGGGCCAGGGCCACTAGCGGCTCAAGATAGCCCCCCCTAGAGCCCCTCTCCTCAGAAGACTGCACTGCTTTGTACTTCTTCTTCTGGTCCTAGAGCAGCATCCAGGGTGGGGGGCCCAGGAATGTGAGTAGGGGCAAAGACAGTGGTAGAGACCATGACTCACTTTGTGGAAGCAAGAACAAGGAGTCAACATGGAGCAGCGTTGGAGGGGGGGTCAGAGGTGACAGTCACATGCCTGTCAGTCATAGAGAGGTGTGGAGTCACGTCAGTCATGATGGAGGAGAGCACCTCAGTCAGAGGGAAGAGGGTGTAACGTATCATGACACAAGCAACTGATGTCATCAATCAATCTGTCATGTTGGTCACTGTCCTGCACAAGACAATAGCCTCCATAGCCTGAGTACAGGCAGGTTTGGGGGGGGGGGGAAAGGGGTCAGGGGAGT
>NW_018128255.1:259468-280653 GCF_001952655.1 Monopterus albus | reverse complement strand
GACCAGGATGGACAGGATTAGGAATGAGCACATCAGAGGGACAGCTCAGGTTGGCTGTTTTGGAGACAAGGTCAGAGAGGCCAGATTGAGATGGTTTGGACATGTGCAGAGGAGGGATAGTGGTTATATTGGTAGAAGGATGTTGGAGATGGAGCTGCCAGGCAAGAGGTCAAGAGGAAGGCCAAAGAGGAGATATATGGATGTGCTAAAAGAGGACATGAAGTTAACTGGTGTGAGAGTAGAGGATGCTGAGGATAGAGTTAGGTGGAAACAGATGATTCGCTGTGGCAACCCCTAACGGGAACAGCCGACAGAAGAAGAAGAAGAAGCCCATGTAACAGGTGGATTTGCTGGTAACTGCTCTTCAGTTTAAGTGTTCACCTGCACATTAATAGTCAGTTTGTCAATGGTAGGAAACTACAGAATCCACAAGTAGATGCAAGAGCTTTCCACGGGCAGTATTATGATTCTAACCGTGTACAGTCTAAATGTGTGGGGGCACATTACAAAATAACTGTGTTGTCCAGAAAACTCAGGCTAAAGTTTAGCCAGACATTTAATTATAATCACCAATTAACCGATCAACAAAGGTTGTTCTCACAACAGTTAATCCAGCTGCAGAGAAAGCTATGGGTTAATTAAAAAGGCAGGGGACAAAAAGCCTTCTCTATATAAAGCTAAATCAGGTCTAGCCAATGCTCGGACTAATATCTGAACTTTCAAGAGTTGCAGCTAAATCTGAGGCTAAATGCACAACACAACACAACACAGAAAAAAGGCTCAGCGATTACTACTGCAGCCTGCATTTTGTCAGGCAGAGATGAACTGAGTTTTTAAGCAGTAACATCTCTTCTTGCTTATAAAATATCATAATGCTGTTTGGGTCTTAAATTACCACAGTGTAAAATCCAACTCAGTGAAGGAAAATCCAGCTAAAAGCAAGTGGACTAAATTCACTGTCACAGCGAATTACCAAGGAACCATTTCTGCTGCTATGTTACAAGCTTTCTGCTTGTATAGCACCAGTTTTTTTTCCAGTAAACGTTAGACATCTACATGCATACCTAATGGAAAATGAATATGCATGTATACTACCTGCAAATACACAGTATTTTGTGCTCTACAAATGACCTTCACACTCCATCTGTTATAGTCCTAATGTCAGTTCATTCTTTCCTACAGTTCCCACCACAGGAATGGATGCCCACTGGGTAATGTGACCAAGTGATGCATGGAGCAGGCCTGTCTGTGGTTATACGATATAGTGCCAGAAAAAGTACTATCAAGCATGCGCTAGCAGTTATATAACCAAAAAAAAAAAAAGTGTCACAGAAAGGCTGAAGTCACGCAAGAACTTTTTCTGGCACTCCAACCCCATTTTGCACAGATGGCACTTGTCATATTGTGCTTCTTCAAGGATATGCAACTGCTGAAATGAAGGAAAATGTATTTGTGAGACTGTTTGCCCGATATACTGACAGTCTATTCAAGCATAAAATGAGAACAGCAGATGTAAGAGATGTATTGTACAAATGAATGTTTTCTGATGTTGATCCTCCACTGTGTACTTGTATTGTTGTCTAAAACACTCAATGCTAGTCTTCCCATTGTGTAAACAGCACACCTGTTTGTAACATTTCCACTGACTGGTTTCTTGCTGCAAGTGCAGGTTCGATAGCGTACCATCCGCCTCTAGCTGGTGGTATCATTATGTGATCTGACCAACTCTAACTTTTGGTGAGTGGTTTTCTAAAGAATGTAACCATGCATTGATAATCAGAGAGGCAACCAAAAAAGATGCAAATGCCATATTAGCACTCAGCGCAATCTATGAGGTACATGCAGAATGAGACTGAAATGAAGATAACAAACTGCTCAATCAATATTCAAAACTAAAAACTCCCATGCTGAGATAATCTTCAGACTCCACAAGATTTACTATATTTTGAAATATCCTTCATTTGTCCTGTCATGTGCTTGGACTCCACTAACACAAAACACAAGGAAAGAGCTGAACAGAGTGAAATCTCAGTCACATAGTATACAGAGGTCATTCAGTACAGGACTATTCAAATAGCCTTCAGTCAGGTTGAGGACACACATGAGACAAACATGCAGGGGATTCAAGGAGAGCACAGCCAAATGACAAATCTCAGAGCAGACCTTACCTTCTTGGTGAATATTTTAAGCGACTTTACAGAGTTGCCCATTGCAAGAAAATAATCCTTCTTGTTTTGTTTGTGTTAATGTGGCTGTATGTAAGTGCATGGGTATGTATGCATTTTTTTTATGCATAGGAATATGATTGATTAGAAAGTTAAATATTTTTCAGTGGGTCATTGACTAATGTAAGAGGACATTTGGGAAAAGGAAGGGAGCAGAGCAGAGACATCAGAGGAGCTGGATAGAGACGAGCAGGGAGAGGATGAAGGGGGGAGTAGGGAGGACTTAGAGGCAAGGATGCTGGGAGGTACAGAGGGGTGGGGGACACTGAGTCACAGGATGAAATATGTAAACAAGAACAAAGGACAAGTCAGAGCACCACAAAGATAAGTGAGGGAGAGGAAGCATGCATGTGATCAGAGCGAGATGCAAGTGCCAGGAGTAGAAAAACAAGATTGCTCATTCGTTCCATCCTCTCTACTACTGTGCAGTTCCTCCCTCCACTCTGCCTCCCCTCCCCTCTGTCATCTGTCTGTCTCTTGCTCCTTTCCCCTCACACTCTCCGCAGCGCTCGTTCACTCCACAATTTTAAATCATCTATGCAAATTTGACAGAAAAACCTCATTCGGACAAGCATATTACCTTCCCCTGAGCAAGATGCTGGAGACAATAATCCAAACACACACACTCTCACGTGCACATCCATGCACTCGATTAAACACAAATGTGGGGCTGTGGAGCTAAAAATATAACACAGGCTCTGTCTTCCCCTTACTCTCCCACATCTCTCCACACTCTACCCCCAGCATCCATCCCTCGGTCTCTTTACGCACACACACACACACACACACACACACACACACACACACACAAGGAAGTAGAAGCATCACAAAGTCATGTTAAGCTCGAAGACCTTGGATTCAGATCAAAGGCAGAATGTGTAAGAAATGACAAATGGATTCCAAAACACTGTGGATACAAACTAACACAGGCAAATGCAAAGACACAGACAAATAAATGCTCTCTCTCTCTTAGCCTCTCATATACACACATCTATTGTCAAACAGGATGGCAGAAAGAGAGAGGGTATAAGTGCACATTTCCTCAAATTCTGTATTTAAGAACAGGTGGAATTTCAGTATTTCCATTTTATACTACTTCATACTTTGACTCTGCTACATCTCAAAGGGAAATGTTCCACCTTTTGTGTATTTATTTCACTACATTTATTTTAGTTAATAATCAGCTTTTACAGTCCACAAAGGTTGACACTGTCATAGGCACAGAAAAGTGGGATTAAGCAACTGCTTTTAAATTCTAAAAAGTCCAGAACTGTGTACACAATAGACATTTCTGTACTGATGACACTGTGTCACTAAGTCTCTAACTTTGAGAACAAAAGTATGAATGTGCCAGGCAAAGACACTGATCTATGTGTTCACTGGTGAATCTGCTGCAGTACAAGCAGGTTTGAGGTAGCAGGGGCATTTTTCACTCTTCAGGACACTCACTGTTTGACTTCAAATTAAGCAAAGTCAACTTTTACTTGTTTCAGCTTGTTGTGAACATGTATTTAATCCAAGCTTTTAAGACTCTTTCTCATTAGCTCTGGCACCGATGTACTTTTACTTGAATAAAATTCTGAATGCAGGATTAATGGAGTATTTGTTATTGTCCAGACATGTTTAAAGATGTAACGGTTTTCTGCTTTAAATAATGATTTGTGTATCATATAGTTTTTATTACAATTTCTTCTAGAAATTCTTCAGAATTCTTAAAATTGCACTTCACATTTATCACACCTCATAGAAACATCCAGAATCCAGGAGAATGCAGATGTTGTTAATTTCAAAGTCTCTAGTTGGGATGTCACAAATCATGCTCACATGTTCACATCTGAAACTGAGATTTAAGATGAGTAGTAAAAAGCTTTCACTAGCAGATGGATGTGAAAAAATCCTTGCCATGCTGTGCATCCATCAGTGTGCACAGCAAAGGTTAACCATCCAATTAAAAAGCAGAGCCCAGTTTTAATGGATAGACACTTTAAGGATCTGAATATTTCTTCCACCACAATCTAAAATGTCAAACCACGTAACCCGGTAAAAACTGGCCACCTTCACTCCTGAGGTAACTTTGGTGGCCACCACTGCAACTCTAATGTACATCCCTATGTCCCTCTCCTGTCTGACCTTGTCTGTTCTTTGCTATTTTAATAAACACATTCACACCAAAGTCATTTTAGATCTTGCTCCCATTCAGCATCCCTGTGGCTCCTCTGTATTGCTCTGCGGATGATTCATCCACCCTCTCACCGGAGGCTCATTGTGAACTTCAGAACACATTAGACGTCAGACACAAGCGCCCTCAGCTTTCGTAATGTCAGACCATAGTGTGCACGGGCATGAGATCCATCTCTCCTCTCTCTTGCTGTCTCTCTCTCTCTCTGTCTCTCTGACTGTATCCTTCTCTTTTTCCCCTCATACTTTTCTCACTCAGATGCACACAGTTGACTTCACACATTTACATAACGGCTTACATGCAACAGTACATACTGAAGGAAAAAATTAATCCGAATATCAGTTGATTATCGTAGCACCATTTCACAGGCTCATCAGGTGAGGCCACCTCTGTGATCTGTGCAACATACTGATTTGCAAACAATGTAAAATAATCTATATGCAGAAACTAGACAAGAAGCTCATTCAAAGAGGAAACATTAATGATTGCTTTTTAATGATTTTGATGTCAAATGTAGTGCTGTTTCATCCACTGCCATCAAGTGTGTTAAATGAGCTGGGAGATGTGGCTGGGGAGGGAATGAAAAGACTGATGTAATAACAAGTGCTCATGCATCCATTAGCAACCTTTTCAAGGACAGGAATCAGTGCGTTTCTTTTTATTTGCACAGTGGAATGAAATCTAATTATTTCACTGTGAAGCAGGTTGTTTCCCCTAGGTTTAAATCTCAGTGTACGCAAATGTGGAAACAAAGGGATAATACAGTGACCATGGGAGTTGTTGTCGTCATCAGAAGACGTCTAGCGAGTGAAAAAACATGCACACTTGCGTCATCTTCTTGTTTTTGGGCTCAGACGTCACAGTGACAGTGTATCAGAAAAGCCAAACCCTTTAACTTTCATGCAGATGATTCTGGTATTTTAGCTCAAATTGTACCACATGTGCTATTAGTGTAGTGAGTCTATTTAGTAACTAGTGAGTTAGCAGGAGAACAATACTTACATCTCATTTCAGTCGATTAAACCTGTTTTTTCTCAGTGTCCTCTGTCTAATTTTCCTTTCTTTGCATCCTCAGGTGTCCATAAGTATTTAGCATCATCACACACATGCATATACTGCACGTACAGTGCATACAGTTTTGCACACAGGCTCTTGCATTTCACTGCCTAATCCTCATCTTAAAAAGGGATTTGACCAATGAGAATTTTCTACCCCCTCCTTTGCCAACACAGATATAAAAATAGCCATCTGTGTCTAAAAATAGCCTGTTATACCCTAGACACACAAGGGGGCATATGCTGTAGTGAATATGATGGTGCTGCTCTGTTTCCTCTCATTTCCACCCAAATCTTTGTCCTCATTTTTGCTTTTTTCATTCTCTCCCAGTTGTCACCAAGGTCAGTGTGACCCCAGCAGAGGAACGAGAGAGAGCAGGAAGAACGATTTTATAAGCACTAGTAAAAATGAAATTCAGGAGTGACAAACAGGAAACGTACAGAGACAGTAAGAGTGAGATGAGTAACAGGAAAACCAGTTGAGGAAGACAGGAGCTAATCTGTGCTTTAAGGCCTTTCCTCACATTGTCTTCAGAGCTGTCAGGTAGGTGCAGGGAAGTGAGAGCTGATTAGTATTTGCCTTATATAACAATCACCAGGTCTTCTGGTACAGTTGCTGTCTTCCTTTTTTTATTCTGCGCTGTTCTCATGGTTTGCCAGATTCCCTCACTTTCTTCACTTTCTCTCCCTGCCCTTTCACTTTTCCTGACAAACAATGAACTATTAATCTCTCCCCCCAACCAACATACACACACACACACACACACACTGTGAGTTCAGACCTATTAGTATAAATGGTGCTTGCTCCCTCTACTGGCTAATACACACATCCTTTCATGCACATTTAATTTGAACAGAAAATAAGATCAGAAACTACCTCTAAGCAGTAGATAACAGACCTCTTACAACAACTATGTGCTTCATTTCCAAATGTCCTGTGAGAGATTGTGGAAGATGTTTACTGAAGGTTACAAAGGGAGTGTGGTCATTATTCTGAGTCTATTAAAATAGAAATAAAATTTCTACTTAGACAAAAAAACTGTTTCTGTTCTAATGAATCATTGTCTCACATCATATCTATAACCACCAAGCTACAAAAGACATTCAAGCAGCAAACCACATTTTTGGCCTTTTTGGTAATCATGATTCATCTCATGAACATGAAGTTGTGGATTATAAACTGGTATCTTGTCTGCTCATGCTGAAGACCAACGCTTTATGCTCACCAGTTTCTCAAATTTGCTCTATCAAATTGCATGTTTGCCAAAATATTTAAATAGACACAAAACACTCTGCCTTCTCCCAGTCTCTCATAATCAGGCCTTGATAAGCTATTTTTAGCTTCTTCCACTGGCAGCCAAAGAGTTCTGTTGGGGTTGAATACATATCTTGATGTTACATAAGAAACTGTAAAATGAAAGCGTTTGTACTGTGTAATATCTGACACCGCATTTTTGCGTTGTACTGTCACATCTGTTCAAGGACCATTAAAGGCATGTTAGTATGACTGTGGGGTCACTAAAATTATGCAGCATGGGTAAGGTGGTGAACAGGTGCAAAATCATGCATGGACGCCTCAGTTTTAGTTACTTATCTATGATTTTCTTTTCATTTTTATGCTAACATCATTCTTTCTTTTTCCCTCTTTCACACTTACGTATGTCCATTCATACATTTATTTTGACCACTGATACATGTGTGTGACTTAAATTCACAGCAACATCATCATAAAAAACAGATATTCTTTCCTTGAAGACTTAATGATTCAGTTACAAAATTCATCAGCAGGTAAACTTTGTATCATTTTTTTTTGTTGATAACACATGTCAGTGTTTCTCTTACCAAAAAACATTAAAATCCTAAAATTCCAGGTGGAAATTATGAGAATTTTCATCTTATCTTTTATAGATTTGATGAAAATGACAAACTGTTTGCTATTTCCACGCTCATCAGCTGCTCTGGAGACTTTATATAGCACAGTGCTGCATGAATTTTGCTTCACTAAAACCCTTAAGACTGATTGAAGCTCTGGCCTAGTTTGAGAGCAGTTATTTCTGGAACACATTAGCACCCAGAGAGGTAATTGTCTCCTCTTGAGCTTTTTATCATCGATGCAGAAAGAAGGATTTCACTGAAACAAAAAAAGATGGGATACTATAGAGATGTACAGTTTGTGTAAATAATAGGAGAGATGTTGTACCTTGTAGAACACTAATGTATTACATGTATGTGAGCAGTAATAGTGAAGGTTTTTATTGCAAATAATACGCCTATTTTACCAGAACTTCTCATGAAAATGTTAATGGTTCATGTACCTGTGCTTGCGTCATCTTTGAATTTTAGGGTGGCAACATGGTTCAAGGATAGGGATTAGGGTTAGGCAAGTAGTGGTTATGGTTAAGGTTAGGATAAGTCTACAGGAAATGAGTGGGGTGTGCATGTGTGTGTGAGTGACAAACTCTATTCATTGAAAAGTTTTCCACATGGCAGGAAAGCTGATCCCTGTGCTGCTGTTCAGGTGACATTCACAATGAAAGTGATTGTATGCAAACTGGGATGCATGACCAACCGTGCCCCCCCCATCCATCCATCATGAAAGTGATGGATACCAGATACATACAGGAGTCAGATTTGGACTGAAAACACTCATCCATTTTTAATTTGCTCAGCCAGTGTGACTGGAGGTCTGGCCACACATGGCTTAATAGTCTCCAGCTTCACTTGCATCTCGTCTGCACCTTCACCTGCTGCAGCCCCCCACCTGTGACCCACTTTTAATAAGCATCAGTAGCACAGTGTAAGTACTGTAAATAATATAAATAAACGTTTACTTTACACAAAATACATGCATGTGCATAATATTGACTGATAGTAAGCTGCCAAAGCTGATATGAATACTAACACCACTACACTTGGTCCTTCTTATACTGGGATTACTGTGAAGATCAAACACTGGACAGGATTATTTTTTTCCTAATATACTGATATTGGATTTATACTGTCAGTAATGAAAATTTGATCTTGCATGTGTGTGACTTCAATTTCATTTTCCTCACCAATGGACAAGAAGACAGTTTTACATAAAGTACTTTTTACATACTCATGCTGAAATGTGGCAGCTGCCAGGAGAAGTTCTGAGTCTGGATCTTTGATTCATACAGCTGCTGCTGATTTATTAACTTTACAGCTTGAAATCTTGCCCTTACAAGACAAAATACCCGTACCTTAAACAATGCATATTTGCGGAATATGATGACAGGACACAGCTTAACTCGATCTTTGGTTGCATTTAATAAAGAAGATAAAAAATACCCCAAATGTTAATTAGGAACTATACGCTTCTGTTGCTCCTTTAACTATTTTTAGAACGGTATCAAAAGTTTTCATTTCTTTCTAAGCCTCCTTACCTGACCAAAGACCGACTTCACAATGGGCTGAAGACTGGAGTCATACTCAGAAGAGGTCGCGTCTAGTCTTTTGGATGTGCGTCTAGACGCGGGGTGGTCAGGCGCGCTGGTCTCAGGTGGGTCAGAGCTGAGACTGGGGGACGATCCGGTGATCACTCTCTGCCTGCGTTCGAAAAGGAAAGACGCGTCGTCCGGATGTTTTGGATAAGATAGATTTGGAGAGGTCCTTCTGTTGTTCCGGGACGCGCCCTGGAGATGGTCTGCAGGAGGCAACTCACTTCCCGAGGAGTCGTGGTGGTGATGGGAGTGTTTGGATCTGGAGGATTTACTGCGCTCTTTCTGATGCCGACTCGTCCTATTTCTCACATCCTCCTGTGCGTAACCATCATCCAGCGGGCTGGTATGTCGGAGAGAATGGCTTCTGTGAACCCGGTGATGATCACCTAAAATTCGAAAGTCTGCCTGTCTCGGTTTGCAGAGAGGTCTCCGCGCACTCGACTCGCAGTCCTCCGTCCAACCTGCATCACTGCTGCCTCCAGCTCCGGTGGGATGATGGTGAGTGCGGTGACCATGTAGACCATGATCCGAGTGCGCAGACCGGCGGCTGAGCCCTGATGGTTTCAGCAGAGAAGTGGTCGACTCGCTTTTGGCGAGAGAAGAGCTCATGGTTCGCTTTCTCTTGTCTGAGGACAGAAGTGGAGCTGCTGTAGGGTGGAGGCCGAGTAAAGTGGGAAAAAGGCATCCGCCACGTGCAGGTGTTTAGCATCAGACAGCTGCACCCCCCTCTCTAAACCACATCCGCACACTCGACCATCACTGCGCAGTCTGCGATGATGAAGTTGGAGCAGCAGCCACCTGATCGAGCTGAAGAAGATGTGAATTGCAGCCAGGCGGTCACTCTGACGCTTTACAGGGGACTCTGCTAAGTTAGGATGACAGAGCTGTGTTGTGCTGCTGCATGTCACACGCACTCCAAGCGCAAAGTTCATTAACACCCACGTCACTACAGATATTTTCTCTCATTAACCGCTTGGTGAACATTTCCCTTTTGATAATAGCAGCCTACAAACCTCTTCTCAAGTATGTTAGACCCACAAAGTCAGATAGAAGTAGAGCCTTTGAGCTGTGAATAGCAACATAACCTTTTGGGAATTAATTCTGGGGCAACACTGAATCATCAGTCAGCGCTAGGATAAACAAACTAGTGAAGTGAGACGTACAAACAGAGCCAGATTAAACTGGAAACCCATCAGAAGTCAAATCACATTAAGTCGTCTGATGTGGATGCCAATCTTTCAAAACACTTCTGCTGTTATATTCAAAATAATGCACAGGTTGACACTTTCAGAATCAGAGTCAGAATGAACTTTATTGGCCAGGTGTGTTGGACACATGAGGACTTTGGTCTGGGTACAGTGGCTCTTAACTAATTCTCAACCAGAGACATCTAATAGTTTTCTTCCCATGTGAGAAGTCAGTTTTCAATAAAATGTGAAGGTCCTCCCTTATTTATAAATATTTTTTCCTCCATGTGCTTAAAATGATGACCACCTTGTATCCCTACTGGGATTTTAAAAACCTCATCAACATCTGCTTTATGACTTTTTTTTTTGCTATATACTTTTATATATTTCTAAATATGGGTATTATTGTATATTATGTGGGTACTGCAAAGTTAATGAATGCACCCTGCACATTAATGCCCATTTTTCATTAATTTAATTGTCTTTAACTTGTGAAAATAAAATTCACACTCAGTTTTCCATCTTTTGTTTATATACAGTAAAACAACAAGCAAACAAGCAACATGTTTGTCTAATTTGGGTGAAAGTACAGTAGAGTGGAAACACACAGGTGTTCGGTGACAAAGTCTCTTTGCTCAGAGTGGAGTTTTGCACAGGAAAGTCCAGGATGGGGGTTCTGAAATAAGACTGATAATGCAGCTTTGTAACAGCAACATTGTCATGTACATGTTCTGCAACAACTGTATCTACTTCTATGATAAACTATCCAAAAGCAACATGTACAATGAGTTCCTAGATGATGATTTATGAAAGAGGAGGTTAACAGCGTTCCGTTACCATGGCTCAGTCTACTTTGTAAGAAAAGGCCCAAGAAGAAAAGACAAACGAGCAACAAAACTAAATAAACAAACACTTGAGAACAAAATACACTTCACAATCTCACACATTACGTAGCATTTGGGCTGTTTTTGAAACAGAGGGAAATGCAAAATAAAGGCAAGCTCAAATAATTACAGTAAATGAAAAATAAGCTGAGAAATAGTTTTTACATACTGATTTATAGCAAAGACTGAGGGGAGCCCCAGGCATCTTGGCACATTTTTCAGTCTTTGTTATACATCCTCGAGTCCATACATCATATTGTTTCAAATGACATACTGAATGAATAAAGAAAGTCTCAGTATATACAATATTTTGGATTCATTACATTTTCATACTTACTTACTTCAGAACAAAGTTATAGGCAGTTTAATAGTTAGTGGCCACTTGTGACAATTTGTCTCATTAGTGGGTAGAAACTGGGCCCATCTACAAAAGTCTGAAGATCATTTTAATCAGACTTTCAAATAAATAACTCCAGATATTCTAATAGAACTATGATGTGCATGGTTTTGATTCTACTATAGGACTATCTGAGTAATCAGTCAGAAATGCGCACACACGTTGCCTGGCCTGGGGTGCAGTCTTCATGGGCTCGCTGTTTGCATGGACCCAGAACTCATTTGGACAGCTCCTAGAGAATGGCTCCACACAGACAAGGCACAAGCATTAGGCCTGTATGATGCCACAGTGACATAATGGAATATTTGTCCTTGGTCAAAATATTACAACGAAGTTCAAAAGGAAGAACGCTGAGAATAAAAGAGTAACAATCCTTCAGTGTCATCCCATCTGCAGACCCAGGATCTTATTGGCCTCCTCATCACTCTCAGTGACCTCTCCCTTTTATCGTAACTCTAATGTTTTGATCTTAATGTTGTTGGAACTGTTGTTTTGAACAAGCCATTTCTATGGGAAGTGTGAATGTCGTTTATTAAGAACATTTTCATATTTAGCACTTTCTTTATATTGTATATAGCTCTTCATGTGCTCTTCCCTCTGTGGACATGAGGCTGCAGCAGGGGACTTACAAGCCTCGAGGGGCAATATGGACCATTTAATGTCTGCACAGAGAGAGGGAGACAAAAAAACAACAGGAAAATGGGGTGTGCAGTAATAAACAAAAATAAACATGT
The DNA here is from genome assembly GCF_001952655.1 of Monopterus albus. Classification (NCBI taxonomy): domain Eukaryota; kingdom Metazoa; phylum Chordata; class Actinopteri; order Synbranchiformes; family Synbranchidae; genus Monopterus; species Monopterus albus. The sequence continues at coordinate 268,528 of NW_018128255.1, read as the reverse complement.
CTAAACACAGATAATCAAAACAGAAATAACACCAGGAAAGAACAAACAGGTGACATTGAAATTTGACTGCTTAAAAACCTAACAAAAACAAAACCACTTTTTTTATTTATTTATTTTTTTACTTTTTTAAAGATTATGTCACATTTTATTTTTGCATTTATCCTGCAACATCACACTCCAGCGGTCGGCAGGATCAATGGATCAGATGGCCAAACACAATATCATAGCAAATGCTGCAAATCGCTCAGCTGCTGCTCTGCATTCACAAACAGCAGAACGTTTGGGGATCACCCACTGTTAGCTTTTGATATATATGATTAATGTGTTATAAAACAATCACTTCACATTTATTCTCAAGCTTCAAAGACAATATGACACAATCAAAAGTGTCAATGACAAGGGTGTAAGTACAACTTAAGTCAAACATAAAGTCAAGAAGAAACTGTGAAGGTTGATAACTGCCTTATTGGTATGAATAGTTTGATTAAAGTTTCATGTTGAGAAAGAAAGTCATTCCAAATTGGAGTGGACACAGTGCTGCCACATTTCTGGAGTGCATGAGGAAGGGACCCCCAACTGTCTGGACTCTAGCACCTTGGATAAATGCAACAAAACTGAATATAAGAGAAACTAAACAACCTTAAAGTTAAAAATTTTTTAGAGAAATTCTGAAAATCTTTTACAAACCTTAACAGATGAAACAATGAGGCATTATATGTTTTTAAAAATGTATGACAAAAATATGTGGCATAAATAAATGTAATCATTTGCCAGTTTACATGCGAGGAAGTACTGTAGGGTATATCACATATTCTTCAACTTAATTTAATATAACTGGGACAGTGTAGATTAATAAACATTAATGCTAATGCTAATTGCAGCATATTCACATTTTATGCAAGTGAAGCTCATATGTGCACCCACTACTGTACTTTTTGCAGTGACATGGGACAGATTTTTTTTTATCCTGAGTGAATCCCTCTGCCGTGCCGTGTCTCTGACCACATCTTGCATCCTTGTTAACCTTGTTCCCTGGCACACTTTGGCACCACTGAAAGATTAATCAGTGGGGTAAATAATTAACCACATAGCAGCTTGGAGCCTGCAAGGTAAAGAAAGAGCTCCCTCATCTGTATCATCAAAACATTTTGATCTAATGAGCAGGATGTAGTATCAATAGTAAAATAATACATTCATGCTCCAATATACCACAGCACACAACCCCTCCAGTAATCAAATATTTATCTATTTATCCTTTTTGTTCTTAACTGTCAATTAAGTTGAATCTTGAAACTTGAATTTTGAATTATTTTTAGATGGATCAGCAATTTTTCTTCATGTTTAATAAAAGTTTTTTTTTTTTAGAAATGTTTGCAAAATTATTGTGAGTTCACTTGAGTCCACTGAAATTGTTGTGTCTAGACTCTCAAGTGGATAATAACTACTAACCTAACACCGGATGTTCCCAAGATAAATGTTTCTGTTGTTGTTGTTTTTGTCTGAATGACTGGCCTCACATGTTTTTCCATTGGTTATCAGCCATTCTCTGGTTTCCTGTTAACATCCTCTCTGATATCTCCTTTTTTCCAAACTATGCAAAGCTTTAGGGGAGATCACAAAGGCTTTTGTTTATTTGGGCACTGGTTCATTTTAAAATAAGTACCATCAAATATGTTTAATTATTTATTATGGGGCCCAGCAAATTTAGTCCATAAGCAAACTGCGTTTTGAGATTTTTTGAGACTTGCAGCTCCCGGAGAGTCTTATCTCAACAAGCTCCGCGTTAGCTCACCAGTGTCCAGATGGAGTTTATTTTGGAGGATTATCGTTGCCCTCAGAGTTTACATTTGTTGCTCCCAAACTGGCCGGACTGTAAAGGTAAAGTTCCTGCTTTTAAATGCAGTTAATGTGGTGCCGTAATGCTGCCTCTGTACACTCTTGCCTCTTTATAGTGTATGTTCTGTACATATGTATCCTGCCCCACTTACACGTGTCAGCAAGAACACTTTTGTCCCGATCGCATATACATCTTCCTGTGCTGAGGAGTCTGGATTCCTGATTTTAACTTGTCCAGTCCTAAACTCTCAAATGGCCTTTAATCTTTGCATATTCTGTGGGCCTAAGCCTGTACACATCCATACAGTGAATATGAATAGCACAGTAGCTCCTTTTACACAACCGTGTCCTCTGAAATCCAGATGATTTTTGTGACTTGCCATTTGACAGATCATTGAATGCTGTTTGGTTATGTTAGACTGACAAAGTGTCCATTTGTTAGAAATGTTTCTTTAGGGGTAGGCGATAAAGACACAGTGATGTGTTCATGTACTCATTTCCAATCAGCAGCTGCTGTTTGAGAGAGGTGTTAATTCCTTTTGAGCTTAAACTACTTAATTTCCGCCCACTCCAGTAATGGGAGGGCTGGTGCAGGGTGCCTGTTACCAGACACAGCAGGTATATTTCACTTTGAATGTGGCGGATAAATGAAATGAAATAAAGACTTCTCTCACTTACCAGTGATGAACAAAAACCAAAGATTTTTCTTTCAAGGCCAAATTATTATGTTTATGGCTAGACACACGCAGACAAGGCAATAAATTGCATGACAGTAATATTAACTGTAAACTGTGTGTAAGCACTAGCTGCAAAGGTACTGCAACGAAACAGCTGCATACATTCACTGCACTGACGTGAAAAGACAGTATGTTCTTGGGATGATACATTATCTATGAAATTGGTGTGTAATCCAAATTATCTTGAATGCACTCTTCCATCAGTCCCCTGCTGCCCTGTTACATTTCCTTCTGTCTTTTTGCTCTTCAGGGGTGACTCAGCCAGATGAAAATGATTTCAGAACTATTTATGCCTCAGAGAGAAAAAATAAATAAATATTTTGGTCACTCATCTGTCTACTAGCTCTAAAGTGAAGTAAGTAATGCATGTTCATAGTTATATAATTAAAAATTAATAAAGACAAGACAAGTGACTGCTAGGGATCATGAGTCATTCTTCTAAAGAAAGGCTACAGGCTGCAAAAAGAGGTTTAAAATGGCTGTGACTGAAAGATCCCATGAATAAAGAGCTGTGACGGTGCAATGCTTACATAGGATGGTGGATGTGAGTGAATAGAGGCTGACATGGGTGGATGGGGGGTTGGTATGATACAGGGACTGCAGAATAATAACTATGGACTATTTATGGGAACACAATGACCTATGGTATAGTGTTTTTGCAAAATATGCCCCTGCATGCATCATCTCTGTGTAGTTTGAGTGTATAACTCATGACACACTGATGTATATTCTTGTGATTCCAGTGCTGTTGGCTTTTGCACACGGAGCATGTTATAATATGTTACCGTGACACTAAGCTAATACATGTACAGGTTTAGTTAAGGCCATTAATATCCCTCTGGTGTACAAATTCAGCTACAACAAATGCAACAATAGTCTATGTACTCATCCCATTGAGAAAAAACAACAAATACAGTATATTTGTCTAAGTCCTTTAAATGTGTCATCTCATAAGAGATAATTACTGTTATAAGGCTTTAATCAATTTATGTAATTAACTCTCTATTTCATCACACTACTGTCTGAATAAAGTAAATATGATAGTACAACCAAGTGACGATCACAGGAGCCAAGAGGGTGACAACTAAAACTATACACAGCATCTCCACCCAGTGTCCCAGTGTCGATGTTTCCACTGGCTTTAGCCAGAACCATATAAATCGGTTCAGTTCTTCATATCTCTTACACTATTTGCAGCACACTGTGTTGCAGTTTGCACTAAATCAAGTCAAAGGTCAAGGTCAAAGTGTTTATTTGTCATATGCATAGTTAGGAAACGTGTTTCCCTGTACAATGAAAAGTAAACTAAGTTGTATTTTTTATAAAATTGTAAATTAGCTTTCAAAGGGAAATACTCTCTGTATTACACATGACATTCTCTACACTTTGAAACAGAAAACTCTCCAAAAAAGAAAGCTATTTAGCAGAGAAAATATTTTTTAAAAATTAAACACAACCTCCTAAGGTAAAAGTAAGACTAGCATTTTGTTTAACATTAGTCAAAACAACTTGCTGTAAACTACAGTTTGATTCATGATTATATTTAAAGTTAATATAAATAGCAACCAGAAGGGCAGAGCAGTTTACTCTCATGCTACTGGACTCATTTGGTTCTACTGGGTTATGCCCTGGCTGAGGGTCAGCACCCTGGACAGCGACAGCCAATGCCAGTTTTGCCAAATCACAGTGGGCACTTCGATGGCAGCACTCGGCCACCAGCGGTAGGGTTAGGCCACATGTTGAGGACACCTAAAAACTGTACTCTGGACACCCTCTGGCTCTGGCCACAGCCTTTGTATCAGTTTCTATAAATAATGATTGTTTGTAGTATGTGTTTTCCTTCCTTTGTCATGACCAGAGCTGTCAGAGTAGGAGGCACAGCAGTCATGCAGGTCAGCAAAAGAACTAGTCAGAGAAAACAGTGTTATTAATGTAAAATAAATTCTGCCGTGCTGTCCTTTGAATGAGACACAAGTTCAATGTTTGTGCTGTATGTTGCACAGAGAGACCTCCAACATGGACAAAAACACAAATTGTTGGCCAAGACACATTATTCTAATAGTGTAAATCACATGGGTTTGACAACCCCTAACACACTGGCTGGCTACTATATGTGTGGTCAGGTGATTGGCGTTCCTCATTCCTAACTAGCAGACCTAGTAATCTACCAGCCCACATGCCAGGCTTGTTTTGGAGCTTTGTGGTTTCTTTGCTAACTTTACTGGGTATCATCAGTTTGCGACATCTTCTAGCTGAGTTTTCAAGTCTAGTTGATGGGTAGACTGGCCATCTGGAGATCTGTGCTCATTAACATGTGCTGGAACATCATAAACACGAAGACCACTAAGACATCTCATTCAGGTTGCTATGCTTGTAGACTGGTTGATGAGCTTGGTACAGGTTTGTGAGAAATTATGAGTTCAAACACATCTCATATGTCACTTCCTCTTCATTCACCAACTTCACTGTGAGAGGTTCTGCATTTCATTTGTTGAACTCTCTATGACACCAGATATTCTACATAAACAATTTTACTGTCAAGGTACTTTTGGGAACTGAACATGGATGAATAAATACACATACAGGCACTGTGCAGAACTAAATACTTTTTAATTTAAACACGTAAACCCCATGTTCTCTTTTTTTTTGTTTGTTTGTTTTTTTTAATCACTTTTATTGGCACAAAAGGCACAGAGGCATGTTGTTTTTTGTTGTTCCTGGCACTGTTTGCACACTTCACATCTTCCACACTAGGGAAATCAACTTCTGTGTTGTAAAAAAAAAACAACAACACATCATACATAGAAATTCACACAGAGTGCATTCAGAGCCCTATAATGAATGTGAAAATTGTGGATAGTGAGCGGACTGAGGGCTGCTGTATAAGTAACTAATCTTCAAGTTGTGTGCTGCTGATTAGTCAAAGTGAGCTCTGGAAATTCGATTGTCCAGTTGGTAACTTCCTTCTAAATCCACCATTTAGCCACCAAAAGATTAAGACGACAATACAAATACAGAACTTTACCGGCAAATTGTGGACCCTGTTTGGAGGAGTTCAGCAGCCATGAGACCTCAGTTTGAAGACCACAGTATCCTGTGTCACTGACACAGAGTTCACATCCTAAATAACGGCGCACCAGAGAGGGGGGACGGTTGTTCTGATCCTTTGGGTCAGAATAGTAAGAACTGCTACAGCTGCAGGAAATTGAAAAAAAGAAAAGCCATTACCAGTGTTGCACAAGAATGAAAGTGAATATGTGAATTCCGGTTAATCTCCCAGGAAGCTCTTGGAATTACCCTGAAGTGCTAAACAGAAATTATTCAGCCTAATAAAATAAATGACACAAAACCCCGAGAGGGCAGTTCCCGTGATATCACCTTTATTTCCTCATTTGTTATGGTCACTGCAGTGCGGGGCAGCAACCAGTTAATGGAGGGAGGAGGGGAAACCCCAGGATTAGGATTAGGCAGTAGATGTCCTTTGATCGTGTGTGTGCTTTGGGAGGCGGCAGCGACAGGTCCTCAACACAAAGTTTCCTCAACAGAATATTCAATGGCTAAAAAGAAGTCCTGGTTAGTGTGCTGCTTCATCTTTGCAGGTTTAATCTGCGCTGTTGCTGTTGCCTGCCTGTGCATCGTCTTACTTTTGGACACAGGCTGTTCCAGCGGCAGCTTCAAGCATGCGGCTGTGTCTGCAGACTCGCAACTTTGTTCAGAAATCGGCAGGTAAGTCACTTTCTAACACGAAATGTTCTGGCTTACCTGGAAAAAAATCGACAATGCATTTGCCCTCAGTTTGCCCTCAGCCTATTGTGTCTAAATTAATATTTTTTGAGTCTGGGAATAATTAACTTCTTGTACCGTATGTACCAGTGTTGACGTGTTTCTTTATTCACGTTACTCCACATTAACTATCAGGTTATTTTAGTTATAGTGTGGGTGAGATAAAAAGCTGCGCAATGGGATAAGCAGTTTAAAAGATTTGATAGGCTCTAGTTGAAGACCCCTGCAGCACTGTGTGCACACAGGCTGTTCTTTCTCCTCACCTCTTGTCCCTTCCTTTTCAAATTATCCTCTTGGTTGTACCTGCAAAAGAAAATCAGGTTTACAAAAACTGATGTCAGTCTTTCTAATAGGGGACGAAGAGTCTTGGCTCACTCTCTTATGTGTTCATTGATGCAGTGATTTATTCAGGGTACTTCATCATTCTGTCATATACTGTAGTAACCCAGTAGTAACCTTTAAGTGAGGTGCTTTGTTTTACTGGAATGAGCATGTAGCTCTTCCTGCTTTTGTTCTCACTGTCATGAGGTCATTTCCCACTTCATTTCAAAGACAGCATGAGCTCTTATGTTTCTTATGTAGGGGCAAACACTACCTTTACCTGAAACAATCGATATGATATGAACAGAACTGACATCTCTGCTTCAGTTATTATTTTAAAGTCTGCTGTTGACAGCATCATTATATTTTCTCCTGAATTGTATAATTTCCATAACACTTCCTCAGTCAGCTGCAGATGTTCAATATGCTCTCATCATGCTCACTTTTCACTTCAAATTACATTGACAGACAATCTCTAGGTTTTCAAAAGTCACTTTTCACTTACCAGCAGTAAACACATGCTATATGCAGATATAGTGATTTAATAGTGGCAGATATACTGGCAGCTCAGTGCTACCAAACCTATAGGTGCAATATATGCAAATGATATTTGATTCTGTCCATATTCAAAGCTTAATTCACTTATAAGACCTCCACTGTGTAAAGACCAGTATCAGCCATTTCACTTGTTGCACTGTTTCTTCTGATTCCATTTTAGTCTGTTATTCTGCCTCCTGAGACTTTCTTCAGCTCCCAGAGTACATGGTACTGAACTGGCCTGACAGCAACAGAGCTGATTTTTCTAGCACAACTTTCACTCTTCACTCAGTGAAGGAATTTGATCCCATGCCAACCTCTCAGTGAAAAGATCCATTCAGAGCTTTCTGAGAAAGTTTCAGGTCTTTGAGTTCTGTTGTCTAGTAAAATTAAGTTCAAGTAGCTTAATAACATAAATTTTTTCTAATTTCTAAGGAAGATAGTTAACCTCTGGTGTCAAGCTTAAAAAAAAAAAACTAAAGAAACCACCACCGTAGCCAGCAGCTTTTTTGTATTTTGCCTGAAGTCAATCTCAAGCATCAACACATGGTTCAAACTTGCCTCTTGGCAGCACTCAAAGCGTTTAACACACTGAAACACTGAACACTGGAGTCATGATGTTAGAAAATGTTTATATGTGTCTTCTGTGGGTGGGCACATGTGCGGTGAGTAGTAGAGAGCTAGTGACTGATTGTGCATTCACACATTTCCCATAAGTCCTGTGAAAATGTTTTCCAGGAACATGCTACAGCAGGGCGGCTCGGCAGTAGATGGCACCATTGCAGCTCTGCTGTGCACATCAGTGGTCAATCCTCAGAGTATGGGGATTGGTGGAGGGTCTATAATCATTATAAGAAATAAAGAAGGTGGGTCTTCTTAGTCATTTTTGCCACTTTTATTTTTATTTTCAAACAATATTGATTCATTAGGGCAATCATTCTAATTGCTGATCTCTTCCCAGGTAATGTTAAAGTGTATAACTTCAGAGAGACCGTCCCGCAGTCCTTCATGGCTAACCTGTTAAACGACTGCCCCACCACATTCCAGTTTTCTACAGGTAGGCAAAGGTTGTCCATTGATGCAGACTAGCTGATATTACAGGCAATTACAGTAACTCAAACTCTGTCACAGAAATTTTAATTTTACTTTTCTTTTTACAAATGGATCATTTTGCAACATCTGCAATAAGGACAGTTAACAAATCACTTATAACACATTATAAAGTAGTTATGAGCAGTTAAGGCTAGACTGTAATCGATTTTTTAAAGTTTTATTTTAATTAAATTACAGTATTTTCCTACTTATATAGCTTCTTTTGTGAAGACAAATTATATTATTATACCTGTGTTTATTCACCAACCTCATATGGATGCCCAGTTGTTGACAATTGCAGAAATAAACACTGACATCTTACAGCTTACAACTACATTATAGCTTATATATAAAAAAAATCATATATGGTTAAAATAGCTTATACAGTGCCTTGCGAAAGTATTCGGTCCCCTTGAACTTTGCGACCTTTTGCCACATTTCAGGCTTCAAACATAAAGATATAAAACTGTAATTTTTTGTGAAGAATCAACAACAAGTGGGACACAATCATGAAGTAGAACGAAATTTATTGGATATTTCAAACGTTTTTAACAAATAAAAAACTGAAAAATTGGCCGTGCAAAATTATTCAGCCCCTTTACTTTCAGTGCAGCAAACTCTCTCCAGAAGTTCAGTGAGGATCTCTGAATGATCCAATGTTGACCTAAATGACTAATGATGATAAATAGAATCCACCTGTGTGGAATCAAGTCTCCATATAAATGCACCTGCACTGTGATAGTCTCAGAGGTCC